>NC_135497.1:91521975-91703703 GCF_052857255.1 Amblyomma americanum
TATATAAATGGGGACGCCTGCCGCCACCCATGACCTGCACTCTGGGCATGATGTCTTACAATACGGACGTGCATTTCTTTTTTTTTCACCATCGTTAACTATATGTGCCAGATAGTGATGATGATGCGCTAATGTGATAAATGCAGAATTATTCAGTCTATCTTGGCGTTTTCTCCTCGTGCTGCTTCGACTGCCGATGAGACATTCGTCCTGTTTGCCTCCAGGAGGGCACGAACGCATTTCCAAAGAATATGGTTGAGTTCCGTTTAGTTGTTACATATCTTGCGCTCATTTGAGTTTTGTCCCGGATAAAAATGTCTACACATAACCGGGTTCGGGAACGTATGAGCTTGGAGACGGCGCCAAGAGGTGTCCTGACTCTTTGTCAATGATTGATGAGCAGGCGGTACCTTGCTCTCTTGAGTCTGTAATGTTGTGTGATCTAACACACAAGACGATCCCTGTCTGTGAAGCCCTTGGTATGCCCACAGGCTCGGAAATCAAGACCTCGAGCCAAAGTAGAAGACTGGGCGAGTTTGTTTGTACTCATTCTGAAAAAACACCGCACACAATACAGGGGCGAAGAAAGGTAACGACAACACGAGCGCTGACTTACAACTGATCTTTGTTGAGCAACATGTGCACAATATAAAGGATTGTAGGAAGTAGCAGATGCAATCAGAAGCAGTCGACGTCAGGTGTAAATGGCCATAAAAGCGATAACAACGTAAAAGGGTGGTAAGGATAAAACAAGACGAAATCTCATAAGAGATGGTAGCGGTGACGAAGCACTATGCTTGACTGCGTAGCGAATAATGTCATAGGGTGTAAAGAGCCATAAAAACGAAAAATACATGAATAACAAAAAACCGATAAAATATAACAAGTGGATGGCATATGAAGGTGACGAGGTTATGCTGACTACTGTACTACCTTAATAAAAAGACTAAAAAGATAACATGATTGAATTACGCATGCGCGAACAAATTTAATTAATTTTCTAGAAGGCAAATTTCCTATCATTCAAAGGTTTTTGACATGTTACATGCACATTGACACGCTTGCATAAGGAATTAACAAGCACATGTTTTCCCAATTTTATCTTTTTCTTGTTCCTTTTTTCGAACGGAACTTCATTTCTTTGTCTGATAAGAATATAGACGGCGCACTGACACAGGTATATTTATTAGATTTTATGTTGAAGGCTTCAATCACTTCCCTGGTTAGTTGATCAGCGTGGCGTCCTATGACATTGCAAAGTTTCAGTTCTGGCTGACAGGCACTGCAATTTTCTACATGGGCTGCTAAATGTCTTTTTTCCCCTTTTTCCACATCTTTGTCATGTTCACGTAACCGGTCATTAATGAATCTACCTGTCTGCCCAATGTATTTGTCACCGCATGTTAAGGGATTGAATAAATCACTTCCTTATCTCTGAGAGCATAAATTGAATTAAGTGCTTTCACCTGTATCTTACAAGCGCGTTAAAATGGAATACCCATATCGATAATACATGCACGAAGGCCTTCCGAACACTAGGTTTCTTGCGAAGAAACTTAACTGCAGCACCATCCCATGTGAAACTAACAGCATATAAAACCTTAGTAAGGCCAATTCTTGACTATGGTAGCATAGTGTGGAACCCGCACCAGAAAGGACTCTCACAGAAATTAGAAAGCATCCAAAATAAAGCGTTGCGATTTATTTACCATAAGTATTCTCGACACGAAAGCGTAAGTGCTCTTAGAAGCCAGGCAGCACTGCCTACCCTTGTTTGTCGGCGTCGTGTGGCTGTCATGAAATTCCTTTTTATGCTATGTAATAACAACATTAATATAGATAAGCGAGATTACGTGCAGCCACCACACCGACACTCCCATAGAACCTGTCATAATAGACACATCAGGCAGTATCCGACACAATGCGACACGTTTAGGTATTCATATTTCCCATGGGCAATTGAAATCTGGAATACATTGCCAAAGGAAATTGTAGAAACAGATTCTGTGGATAGCTTTGTTTCAAAATTGTAGTCATATTTTAGCTGTTCATGAAAGTATTTGAATGCGTAGTTCCAAGATATTGCGTTGGTTGAGTGATTGGACACTAGTGCACGTGTGATTTCATTTTAAATGTAAATATTGCAATGTGCTGAATAGTGGTGTTTTGTAGATCCGCGATAACTACAAGAATATTATATAACAAATATTACAATTGTTTTGAGTACTTTGTTCCCTGATTCATGTGAAACAAAAGAAAGTGTCTTGTATTGAATTCCAGTGCTGTTGTATGGCAGTTTTTTTTTTTGCTCTATGTATTTTTTGTTTTTTTTTTGTTTTTTTCCTGCTTTTCCCATGCTCGTGTGTATATCTTACAATCCACTTCCTTTTTGGGCCTGTGCAAAGGCTTACAGTATTGTTAAATAAAATAAATAAAATAAGATCAGTGTGCAATAAACAAGGTTTACTTAATAATCTACTCGAAAAATTTAACTTCGATTTTGAGGTAATAATGCTTAGAGAAACTTGGCTTCATTCAGAGTATGATGATATCACTGATGACAGGTACAATACATTTTGTCTGAATCGAACTCGGAAAGGTGGTGGCGGTCGGTTGTTAAACGTAAAAAAATGTATAGAGTGTGATGTGCTTGATCAGTTTTTTATTGTTTCCGATGATGTAGAGTGCCTTACTGCCATAAGTCAAAGGTATCTTATAGCTGTCATGTATCGTGCTCCTAATAGAGTAGTTGACTGTTTTCTTAGTCACCTTGAAGGCATCCTTAATTATGCAAGCAATAACAACCTCAACTTGTTTTTGGGTGGTGATTTCAATATTGACCTGATGACTAAATCGAACACTCACCAGTGCTTAGAAACCATACTCCTATCACACTCCTATCACAATGTTATCAAAGACGCTACACGCATAACAACAACGTCGTGTACCTTATTGGACGTCTTTGTCACAAACATACCTGAACACGAAGTTTTTGGTGGCGTTATCACGTCTGCCATAAGTGACCACTTGCCTATTTTCTTACTCTCTAAAAAAACGCTAAGGAAACATATGGACGGAGCCGATATAATTAAAGCATTCCAAGAGATTAACGAAAAATCTTTCAACACATTTTGCAGAAACCTTTGTGCAGTAAACTGGGAACCAGTGTATAGCTCCCCGACTGCCGATGGCGCTTATGAAGTATTTTTGAGATTGTCCATTGATGCATACTCAGGTTCATCTCCAATGAAAACTTGCAAAAAAAGAAGAAAAGTTCGAAAACCTTGGATCGATAACGATTGTTTGCAACTAATAAGAAAAAAAGAAAGGCTATTTACTAGGTTCTTGAACACTCACAATCTGAAAGACTGGGAAATTTTTACAAGGCATAGAAACAAAACAAATGCTAGGCTGCGGAAGGCAAAACAGGTTTATTTATGCAACTACTTTGAAGTTGTTAGTGCGCCTAAATAGAGCTCCTGTGAAAAAAAATATCAATGAAATCATATTGAACAATAAAGTCATTAAGGGAGCTATGCTAGCAGAGGAATTTAATACATTTTTTGTGAACTTGGCCAGCAGCACACATTCCTCGGAGGCAAAAAATGGAATGATTAGAAATCCACAAAGTCTTTACATTGACCCTACAAGCGGGACTGAGGTCTGTGCCGTGTACCATTCACTGAAAAACAGCTTTTCTTGTGATATTGAGAATATACAAATGAGACCAGTAAAATATGCACTAGACCTCATTTTGTCGCCGCTCACATACTTATACAATATTTCCCTCTAAAACAGGCACTTTCCCCTGGAAGATGCAAGTCGCTAAAGTAGTCGCTATATTTAAAAAAGGGGACAAAAATAATTTGTCAAACTATCGGTCAGTTTCCATCTTGCCAGTTTTCTCGAAAGGGCTAGAAAAACTCATTCACACACGAATTCCCAAGTCTGCAACTAAACATAAATTAATTGATCCCACTCAGTTTGGCTTTAGAAAAGGAATGCCCACAGAATATGCTCTTTTGGCTCAAAAAGAAATAGTTTTGAAAGCAATCGAAGAAAAATATGTAATTGCAGGTGTCTATATAGACTTCTCGAAGGCATTCGATAGCATATATTTTGTTATTTTGTTAAAAAAACTGGAAGTATATGGAATACGTGGAATACATCTAAACTCTTAAAGTCTTATCTCGAAAACAGAATGCAGTGCGTTTCCATGCAGGAAATTTTATCCACTTGCCAACCAATAAATGCAGGTGTCCCCCAATGGAGCATACTTGGCCCCCTATTATTTAACTTGTACATAAATGATATTGCGAGCATTAGTTGGAACGCAGAATACGTAACATATGCAGACGACACAATATTTTTTCGCAGTCATTCCTATCCTTCTCTTCAATCCGAAATAAACAACACTCTTGAAAAACCGGCCACCTGGAGCGCAATAAATTCTTTACAGATTAATGTTAATAAAACAAAGGCAATTATTTTCACTACCAGACAAGCAGCCAGCGCTCCAGAGATGACGTTCACCTTAGGCGACGCAGATATAGAAATCGTAGATTCTGCCAAATGTCTTGGTGTCCACTTTCACAAAAATATGTCCTGGGACACGCACGTTGACCACGTGACCACACAGATAGCAAAAGCTGCTGGGGTCATAACTAAATATAAATCGTACTTACTGACGGCTGTTAAATTACACATTTGCAATTCACTTTTCCTTTCACATGTTAACTACTGTCGCTTAGTGTGGGGCAAAACAACAACTGGTAATTTAAATCTCATACATATCCTACAGAAAAGAGCGATCCGCGGCATAGCAAATGTTGCTTACCATGAACACACGCCCCAACTTTTCATTAAGTTTCATTCTTTCCATCCATCATATGCACTCATTATACCTTGCAAAGCGACATAAGCATGACCCTCATGAAATTCTCCGTACACTTGCAAACTTGACTCCTCACACAAGACAATACACGCACTAATCTAATTTGGAAAATTTCTTGCTCACTATTAATCTAATTTAGAAAATTACTTACTCACGATTAAAACTTCCTGAACAAATCCTCTGTCATGCCCTACCGGCCCTACTAAACCACCTTCATTGTCAAGGAATAAACATAAGCACCATTAACAACAATATACTTACTTAAGTCCGTCTTTGTAACACGAGTGTGAGCGTGTATGAAATAGTTTCATGTATTTAGAAATTCTCTTTCCATTGTAAAATTGGTGTGCTACCATGGCTGCCTTGTATATATTGATTTCTATTTGTGACTCGAGAATGAGTGTATATTATTTTGTATTGCATATTATACGTACTGACTGTTACACTCTCTAATGTAGAAAGATGTATATTTCTAAATCTTCCACTGTGTATGCCTTGTAAACAGGGGGCTCGAAGCTCGTAAAGTGGAAACTTCCACTTTTTCTTCGAGCCCTCCTCATCCTCCGTTAATCTTTTTCTGAGGAAGAAATGAATATTGATTGATTGATTGATTGATTGATTGATTGATGGTACGAACTGTTTTTAATGTTTGGTTCTGCATGTTCATGCTGTCTTGGAAGAAGGGTTAACACGATTGCAGATATTGGCCAACTTTTCGCGTGCTCAAAACACCACCTTCAGTTTTGCATGATTCATAATATTTTTGAGATTATGGAACAGAGCGTGGCAGTATGGAATGACTGCGACTCTTTGTTTCTTTCTGTCATTATTCTTTCTAACTTCTTCAATTTGCCCGCCTTTTCTTTTTATCTGGTTTTGAAGTTTCTGGGAGACAGAACTTTAAAGGTGAACGGGGTAGCTCGCTTCTGATGACCTACTGCATTGATTTTTAAAGCTGGAAAACATGCGGAGGGGACATGATTTTTTGAGCGCATTAGACATACAAAGACTAGCTATCGCTCTCTTCACTAATTTGGAATGAGCTGAATGGGACGGAATCACCGGTTTCTTATTACGTGGTTCATAGGTCCACCAAATGTGGTGGTCTTGGAACAAATGTGGTGCCCTTGGCTCTCTCCCATGATCTCAAAAAAATTATGAATCATGCAAAAGTGAAGGTGGTGTTTTCAGCACCCGAAAAGTTGGCTAATATCTGCAATCGCGTTAACCCTTCTTCCAAGACAGCAAGAACAGTTCGTCCCATGTGATAAGGAAGTGATTTATTCAATCCCCTTAACATGCGGTGACAAATACATTGGGCAGACAGGTAAATTATTCAATGACCGGTTACGTGAACATGACAAAGATGTGGGAAAAGGGGAAAAAGTACATATAGCAGCCAATGTAGAAAACTGCAGCGCCTGTCAGCCAGAATTTAAACTTTGCAATGTCATAGGACGCCACCCTTATGAACTAACCAGGGAAGTGATTGAAGCCTTCAACATAAAATATAATAAATATACCTGTGTCAGTGCGCCGTCTATAATCTTATCAGAGAAATGACCTTCCTTTCGAAAAAAGGAACACGAAAAAAATAAAAATGTGAAAACATGTGGTTGATAATTCCTTATGGAAGCGTGTAAATGTGCATGTAACATGTCGAAACCGTTGAATTAGAGTGAACTTGCCTTCTAGAAAATTTTTTAAATTTGTTCGCGCATGCCTAATTCAATCATGTTATCTTTTTAGTCTTTTTATTAAGGTAGTGCAGTTGTCAGCATAACGTCGTCATCTTCATGTGCCTTCCACTTGTTAGATTTTATCGGTTTTTTGTTATTCATGTATTTTTCGTTTTTATGGCTCTTTACACCTTATGACATTATCCGCTACGTAGTCAAGCATAGTGCTTCGTCACCGCTACCATCTCTTTTGAGATTTCTTGTTTTATCCTTACCAACCTTTAACGTTTTTATCGCTTTTATGGCCATTTACACCTGACGTCGACTCCTTCTGATTGCATCTGCTACTTCCTTCCTTCCTATATATTGTGCACATGTTGCTGAACAAAGATCAGCTGTAAGTCAGCGCTCGTGTTGTCGTTTCCTTTCTTCGTTCCTGTATTGTGTGCGCTGTTTTTTCAGAATGACCTCGAGCCAGTTCGTGAGCAGCTTCATTTCCAGCCTGGGATGCGCGTGCGCGGGTGTCCAGACTATGTTCATTCTGCGGTTGTCCACTGCGGTCATCAGGATTCCGTTCGTCAGGGCGGAGACCCTCTCCTTGGCAAAGTTCATCACTGCAATCTCGGGGTCACTGACTATCGCTGACGCCCCCGTGTCCGCTATCGCGAGCGCGGAAAACTATTTCTTTCCGGTAAGAATATAAACTGTCGTCTGAAAGCCTTATATTCCATGCAGTTCTATGCCCTCTTTGTTTTTTCCGTCTTTGTTTGCTGCTTCCATACCTACCGGTTAGTTTCCTGGTCCTTTTCTGCCACTTTGAGTAAACGCACTTATCGGCCAGCTTCCTCAGGCGACGTGATGGGTGGCTGGATGGAATATAGGAGCGTCCCCTTTGAAACGGGGTGGTTGCAGCTGGCACCGTGCTTGGCTTTTTTTTAAATCGAGTACGTTAGTACCCCCCCCCCCCCCCCACATCGGAAATAAATCGTCCGGCGTCAGCATTGGCGACCGTTTAAAGCCTCGCAGCCGGTATGGCCGGAGCAGGTGGACCACATAGGTCAAGTGACCTTGTGGCGCCATCACAACCTGCCCACCGGAATTGTGAGAAAACTGCCCACATTGGCAGGTGACAGTAACATTAATGATTGGCCACGAGAGGTTACCTGGGTCACGCAAGCCCCACCGGTGACAGCACCCGCCATCGCACGGCAGTGGCCGCATCGCTTAACCGACACAGCACTGCGCCAGGAGTGGTATGAGGACGCGCAGGGATCTATGAGTGTAAACTAGAGAATGACTAATTCCGCATGTATGGGCATTAACCAATTCAAGATATCGCCTCATAGCCTAAAGGCGGGGCTTAAGTGTCCCCTCCAATTTTTGAACCGAAAAGCTCCCCTACCCTCGGTAAATCTGTCGTCGCATAGGCCGGAGAATGACCTTGAACGACCTTCAGCTCTACCCCACTTATCTTTTCTATACGGCGCGGCTCGGGTGTCCACCCATATATATGAGACGGTTAATGCGCCATTTCCTTCCCTCAAATCATACGCACGTACGCATACGCACACACGCACAGTAAGAGAGACGCGTTTTCGCTCAATGAGGCAAGCAAGGCTTACGCCTTAAAACGGAACAGCCTAGACAGGACACACCAGAGAATGAAGACACTACACGCGCTGACTCGTAACTAAAGGATCAATGAAAACGCGCAGGAATATAATCAGAGAACTACCGAAAACTGCCCACATCACGGCAGCGTGAGATATGGGGACACACGTGGCATGAAAAAGATTGCGTACAAAACTTAACAGTCAGGGGCAGAGGACCTAAGTAAAGCCATTCTTCACCTCACAGGTCCGCTCAAGGATGACTCACGCACATTTCAAGCACAAAGCATTCGGTGATCGACTGTCTCTGTGATGGCAGGCCTTATAGCGGCATGCACGTGTGGTTATGCGCTGCTTTCTTATCCACGTCTGGGGGGGGGGGGGGGGCAATACGATACCATTCGAATTCCATTCCATTCTGATTTTCTTTGCACTTCGATTGCCGCATTTACTCGCTGCAATGAGTCATACAGACGTATGGATGTATAAGTATAGAATGGAATCGAGAGAAGATAGTTGTGTCATAGCGGTCGTACGTTCATTACACGCCGTCCAGCCGCTGCACAAACTGAGAGCACAAGGCGCGGTTTAGTGTGCGCGCAAAAAGGCAACGTCATTGTTAACTCTTTCCACATTAGAAATCTGCACAATATTATAAATCTATACTATAGATATTATGAATTATAAATTATAGATCTATACTCGTATTTGAAGTACAAACATGGCCAATAAATTTTATCAGCGTAAAAAAAACGCAAAATTCGAGCGAAAGTGACTGGAAAATTTCCTAGCTTGTTTTCTGCGAAGCAGCATAACAAACTGGCAATAAATTGGTATGGCTTTGTCCTTCAACGCCTGCACAAAGGCCTACATCGGCGATATTATTCATTTTAAATTCCCCCCAAAGTGTGCGTCGATTGCCGACCGTGTACCGCTGCCGCGCCGGCGAACACCAGGCAGCGATTTCTTCGTATCTTTCGTTTATTCCTTTACATCAACGAGAAAATAGACAGTGGGCCTCACATTAGGTTGCCACCAGCGTCAAACAACCTCGAGTTTTCCGCTAAATGTTTAACCAAGCCAGATTTCACATACGCCGACCTCAGAAGCAGTCCTTCGAAGCGCCGCCATATTGCATCAATTGAGGCGCCTTTTGTACAGGTCGTGGAAATCACCAGAACCCTTATTGCGTTCGAGTACAGCAAGTGAGACTGAAGGCCTTATTAATGACAGCGTCATAATATTCCCAAACGGCGGCAGGTGCCAACCACGCATCGAAATTCGTTTTGCCGCTTTGGTAGTCGCTCTCTGCAAACGCGTCCGTAAGCGAGAACTGATTTGTCACCAAGTTCACCCCTCATTGGCATTGGCGCAAGAGATTTTTTTCACTTTTTGTATTCATATTTGAACTGCACCGACTGCAGCGCCACCAACCGATGGTTGCCGCTTGATGCGCAGCACAGTATAGCGAGTAGCGAGCTTTGTAGTAAACTCGCAAAAAAGGTTTGGTTTATGGTTTATGGGGTTTAACCTCCCAAAGCGACTCAGGCTATGAGGGAGGCCCTAGTGAAGGGCTCCGGAAATTTCGACCACCTGGGGTTCTTTAACGTGCACTGACATCGCACAGGACACGGGCCTCTAGAATTTCGCCTCCATCGAAATTCGACCGCCGCGGCCGGGATCGAACCCGCGTCTTTCGGGCCAGCAGCCGAGCGCCATAACTACTCAGCCACCGCAGCGGCTTGGAAAAAAAAGGATCGAGTCGGGTTCGGGGTGTTCCTTTTCTCCGCGGATGTTCGCGGGGTGGCCATGCCGTGGCTGGCACAACATTTGGAGCCAAAAGTACAACTGGCACCAAAAGGAAATGAGAAGGCAGCCTATGCGAAACGATCGCCTCCCGAGAGCGCAGAGTTGGCATCCGGCCGACCTTTCTGGGAATCCCAACGAAGAGAAGGACGAAGGGAGCTCGTTCCATGCTTGCGCACCACGCGCCACACGTGTCCTCGTTCGGCGCTGGCCACCAGGCGAACGTGCTGTTCCGGCTTCGAATCGCACCCGATCTCCAAGGCCTGCGTCCTTCCTGCTGTACTGGACAATTCAGTGACTCCCTGCTGTCTCCCAGTCTCCCGCTACATGATCGGCATTTCAGCGCGCTCTTCAACCAAACTGGCGGTGCAGGTGCCCTTCGCGGGTGACAACTTGCAACAGTGGACTCCTTCCGGCTGGATCCCGGTACGGCGAGTGGGCCTACAATTGTGCCCACAACCGGAGCGGTCCTGGCCCGTGGACCCCGTAGTTGTGCACCCTGCTGAGATGACGCACCACTGTACCTACAGGCTTCAGCTGCTGCAATTAGCGTCCACCCGGAGCTGGTCCTTCGCGCTGTATGCGAGGTTGCTGGGTAGCGAGCGGCTGGTTGACTTCGGCGAGATATGCGCTCTCCGTACCGAGGCAGGAAGCGTTCTTCTTCTCTACGGCGCACTGGTGAGAGTTCTGCGTCTCCTGCAGGCCCTGGACAACCTTGGCAATTTCGCTCTGAAAAAGCTTCCCATTGTCGTGCATTCCCAATGCGAGATGTCCCACGATACAGAGCACGACGGTCGGCATGACCTTATGGACGAGCCTGGAGTCAATGCTGGGCACAATGTCATCGCCTTCCGCGCCGAGCGCATGGTGCTACTGGTTTCTCACGCCTCCGGTCGTCTTGATCAAGGCGACCAGCTTGTGCTGCAGGTTCCCCACCACGCTGTCGCTGGACTGTCCAGCCTGGCTGCAGGCACTTTGGTCGCACTACCACCCGGCTGTCGCTATCGCGAAGAGGCAGAACTGCTCGCGGACTTGCGTCATGGGCTCGTCCAGGCCTCTGGTCGAGTCCTCCGTTGTTCTGCAGACTACCCTGTGCAGACACCTGGAGTGCTGCCCGGTCTTCATATCGTCGATGACGTGGCAGACCTCGCTAACCTTCTGCGAAACATCATGCAGGTTATTGCGAAAAGCCTCGCTGACGACGCCCTTGGAGCGCGTGCATGGGTTATCCTGCCTCCGTGTCGTCAAGCGAGACGACGAAGAACATGGGCACCTCCTGCTGGTCCCGTCCTGGCCTCTGCCCGCAGTCCTCCAGTAGTCCTGGTGGGCCAGCTGGGCGTCTACCATCTGCAGTGGCTTCGGTGTCATCGAAAAAGAAGCGGAAGAACTCTCGCACCAAAGCACGCAGCATGAGCTAGTCGCTGCTACCGAGGTCGTTTGCCTAGCGGGACGCCCGGGTTTCAGCGGGGTCACTGCGGGACCTATGCCGAGAGCTGGACATGCCACGCTACCGCATGCCACGCTGGCGTCGCCGTTACGTGTCCGGCACGACCAATGGAAGGACTAGTGAGGGGGCGGCCTCACGCTGATACGAATGAACGATACACCGTTGCTATTCACGATGCTTTTGACCCGACATATAGGACTGCGCCTTGAGACGTCAATTGTAAATCTGTCGAAGTATTTCTCGGAGCGAAACTACCGAGAAGTGCCTACCACCACCCATAATCGGCACGATGGGGATTGCGTCATTGTTGATGGTGCATTTTTTTTTGTGCCCCATTATTGACAGTGTATAATATGCCCGAACGGGGCTGATAATGAGCTGCCGCAGAAATGCAGAATTCTCCAGCCTGTCTGTGTTTTGTCTTCATTGCGTTGCTTAGACTGCCGACGAAATGTGGCTACTTAGGCCGGCTGGTACATGGTCGCTCTAGAAAGAAATATCGCGAAAAAAAGGATTTCGAAAGGAAAAACATGCACGCGCGGTGTGTTCTCTCCCACTCAGGGTCCTGTTTTTTCGTGGCATTTCCTGTTCGTGCCGGTGAAAATATCGCGTTTGTTCAAGCAACACCGAACTCTTATCGAATGGCCACTGATTTTTATCAGCGGAGAAGGGGGAATGCTTATACTGCGGTGAAATGAAGCACTATACCGACGAACGTACTGCCGGAGGTCATGTGTTCTTGCGAATATTAGTATTCCGCCCTGTAAAATCCCTAGAAGGCGAACAAAAAGCAAGCAAAAGGAGCAGTACCACTTGCTTCGCGACAGCTTAACGAGATTCGGATCATCTGGGCCATCGGAGATGTTATGCAAAAGCAGTGTCTATTGTCGTATCGCATCCCTCAGCCAGCGGCCACCCTGCTGCAATCGACTACAGCATGCTAAACTGGAGGCGATATCAATGGCAGTGTCAGTGCTGTCAATAGCGGCGTCTGGAGTTCGCCACACGCATTCGTTCTGCCGCTTTTGACGTCGCTCACTGCAAAGGCGGCCGCAGAGAAAGGATGTAAGCACATGGATTCAAGTTACCCGAGAAATGATTTGTCACCTATATTCGCGGTGGTGCAAGTGATTGATTCCTTCTTGAAAAATTTTTTTCTCGGCATTTTCCGCACCGACGGCAAGCGTCTTCAACGCGTTGGCAAGATGCATGCAAACTCTGTAGGGTTGCACTTAGATGAGCTGACTTCTGACTTCTAAATCGACCCGGTGACGCGGAGAAAAGTTTCAGACGTCCGCTTCAAGGCGCAGTCGTCGTTGGTTTGCAACGGACACCACTGGGCGATCTGCGTTTTTACTACAAAAAGAATTCGAACGCACGCTTGTCTGAAGGGGGAAAACTGTTCTATTTTCTAAAGCAGTTGTAACATTCAAGGTTCGTCACTGAAACAAATTTCTTTTGCTCCATCTAGCCTTCCTTTTTTACGCACCAACTCCGCGCACTTTGTATAATGTCGCTTGCTGCTGAGAAGCATTCCCCTCTGTTTTTGTTAGCCTTACAAAATATGTCGCATACCCGCATTGGGGAGTTATTCTGTGCCTACAAGACTTTTTCTCATTCGCGCGTTTGCCTCTTCCTCCTCTTTTCCAAACCATTTACTCCCTGATTACCCAAAATACTTGCGCCGATATAAGGCACAGACTCCATGCGTTGTGGGTATGTGTCATTTGATGTTTTAATTTGGTAACAGCGCGAAAAAAAGGAGGAACAAGACACATAAGGATAAAGGTATATGCGCTCTCTCTGTCGCCTTCTTTGATCTATCGCTTTTTGCGCTGTGAAAATGAATTATCAACTCGCCCACTTGGCGAAGTTGCTGCAGGAATCATTGGCAGTGGCGAAGTCGCTTAAACGTCAGTCTATTCTGCCAGCCGCGGAGTGCACAGTGTAGTCATACTGTATGACTCCAAGTACGCTCTAGAGCGCCTGCAACTAGGCACCATCTATGGTAAAATTTTCCTCTGGTCTCTAACCTGATTCATGACAGTTCAAAATATTTAGTCTGCTTCTAGTGGCTACCATATCACGTTGGAGCCGCGGGTAACACAGCGCCACACCTTCTTGCCCTAGAAACTCGGTCATACCCATCTTCAGTGGCTGTCTCAAAGGGCGAGAACTTCGCAACGCAGCCATACTCGGGGATAACGGAAAGAGTGAGGGACGAGCTTCTGTCTCCGTGCCGTGGGGTGCGGGTTTTTCGTTGTCCGGGCGCTATGGGTGCGGAGGGGTGAAATGCGGGAGGTTGGAGAGACGATGCAAGGTCGCTATTGCTGAGCAGCCCACTCCCCACCGCACGGAGACAAAGGCCCGTCTCCATCCCTTTCCTGCCTAGCATCTACTGTAGTGTCGCAAAACAAAGTTGTTCCCGAGTAAAGTGGGGCATCACTTTTCGGCATTTCAATAATCGGTCGCCTCTGCACCTCCCTTGGGTTATACGAGGCTTGTGCGACAGAGCTATACTTTATTGTATCGCTTGCTCACGAAGTCTGCCTTTACGCCGGCATGGATGCCCAAAATTTATCATACTCACTTATGTGCGTCAATTGTTATGTTGTAGATGATATGAACCATTTCATTTTAGCGTGCCCGTGTTTTTATGCCTAGTATGAAGGAGGAGGTGAAGAAAAGTTTATTTAGAAAAGGCGACTGGGAGAATGGTCTTCGTGGGCGGGGTCCTCAGTCCAGGACTGCGCGATAGCTTCTGCTATCCTGCGGGCCCGCGCAATCAGCCGCTGCTGATAGCGCACGCTAGAGCTGGATAAAGCAGCTTCCCATGAGGAGGTAGTGGTGAGGTGATGAGGGGGGGAGGGGGGTTAGGGCACTCCCGCATGGAGTTGCATAGAATGGGTTGGGCGCTGTCGCATAAAGGACAGTGAGAGGGTTATTGTGCCGGGAAGAAGGTGTGCTTGTGGTGGAGGTTCGGAAGGAGTTCCACTGGAGCTTGCGCCATGCCGGGGCGTCCGCCCTTGATAGGGATGAGTGCGGCGGTGGAAGTGTTCTTCACTGTTACCTGGTTGTAGTCTGCAGAATTCGAGTATGTGAGTCGAATATGTGTGAACTATGTGTGAATGTGTGTGAGTTCGACTCGAGTATGTGAGTCTAACTCCTCTCTGAGGAGTGAGTGAGTTTGAGTATGTGAGTGTCGTTGAGGCCTGCTGCCTGGCCTGTAAGTTCTCGGGCGAGCGCAGGTATACGCGCTCGTTGCTAGAAAGGGACGCGAGGCCTGGAGCCCAGGCGATGCGTACCATGGGGAGTGAGCTGGTATCAGGGAGATTCTCCGGTGTGTGTTGTGCTTGGGGAGTGAGCAGTCCGGATACATACGCCTGGCAGGCGGCCTGTGAGTTGGTGACGACATTTATTGCTGCTCCCGCCATCATGTGGCCGTGATGCGGCTTGTAGTATAGCCGATGGCTCCCTCTTCCGCCAACTGGCTCTGATTCAAGGCGATCGATGCGGCAGCTTGTGCGTGTCTGTCCTCGTTCGTGACCGCCATGCACATAGCCGGCTGGTCGGAGTAGCTGGCGGCATCAGTATAAAGCGTGGACGGATCGTTTCCGACGGAGCGCGTCAGCGCTTGCACACTCTGACCTGTCTTCTGCCTCTGTGATGAGCGGGATGCATGTTGCGTGGAATTGGTGCCATCTCTTCCTTCGCACGGATCGCGGGCGTCATGTGCGCTGAGTCGGGCGGCGGAGAGGAATTAAATGCTGGGTACCTAAGGCGGTCGAGGAGTGCTCTGACTGTGCGCGTGCTTTGCAGCCGGACAAGCTGGCCGGCGCGCTGTTGTTCGGTCCGTTCTTCGATTGAATTGTGGATGCCTAGTTGGAGCAGGCATTGTGTTGAGTCGTGTGATGGAAGTCCCGTCGCCGTTTTGAATGCCAGTCGGAGGAGAGCGCTTAAGCGCTTCATTTTTATGCGAATGAATGTGTGGTAGGGCGTGCGGTACGTAAGCCGGCTCGTGTTCGAACATAAATCCCCTAGGCCAATGGTGGCGGTTTAGTCTGCGAGGAAAACGCTGACGTATTGTACGTTCGTGGACCGCAGCGGGAAAAATTAGCGGTGGTTTAGCTCTGGTTAAACCTTCAGTGGCGCGATAGCTACAGCTTGAGGAGAACCTGTTTCGTCCCTGACCATCGTGCGTCAGTACAGCACCGGCTGGGCGATTAGGAAAGTCTTCCTCATGGGGGAAGTGGAAACAGCGACGGGAGCGCCACCTCGAAGGTTACGCGAAATTCCGTGAAACCGGAGAGGTTCTCTTCGAGATCCGCACAGCGTTAGGAGCGGTTGCAGCCGCACGCTGTCGTCATTTTCCGCGGCAGGCGCACGGAGAACCGTCGTACCTTGCCGCTGGACTTCTGGTTGCAGGCAGCGAAGCGAGCGCAGCAAAAGCGCGCTCTCGTCACCTTCCCCAGCAAATGCTAGGGAATGGCTTTGCCCCAAGAATGCGGCGCGCGCGCTAAATCCCAGCCGCCACTGTCGGCGCATAAAAATGTTCGCCGCCAATATTTCAGAAGTCGCGCCCCTGCCCCAGCCGGAAAGTCGGAAACCCTTCTTACGTAGCCTTCTATTTCCAAGGAATGCCTCGTTTATGTTGTGTAGCTAGCTGGCCCGCTCTGTGTGTATTAATTGCAAGAGTAATAAATAGCATATGATTGTTAACGCTTTTTTGTACCTCTCCAGTGTCCCCCACATTTCCCCAAGCTGGCCGGGTGGAACTTCATCAGTTGAATTGCGAAGTCAGTATTTCGAAGCTCCGTTTCGCTGGGCGTTCATTCTTCATCTTCGTCCCACTTGACACGGCGCATGCGCACATCTGTGGCAGCTCGGATTCGCCGGCGCGCCGCCAGCAGCAGCAGCAGCTGCCCCGCACCACGTGACAGGTCACGTGACCAGCCAGGTGACGAACCACGTGATAAGCCACGGCAGCGCGCCGCCGGCAGCTGCTCCGCACCACGTGACAGCGTGGCGGCGCAGCCACGCTGAAGGCTCGAAATGCTACCGTAATGTAGCTATCGCTTGAAAAGACGAGGTTGTGAAGGATCAAGTCGTGGGACAAGTAATCGAACACACCTTTTAAGTCGGGGGCCAGGATCGCCTTGGTCTGTGCAGCGCTTGACGCCCCTGACTTCTGGTGACAGTGTCCATCGGAAATGCATGGGAACTTTCAGAAGCTGTAGCGTGTCTAAAAATGGCTCGATTTTCATGAGGTGATTGGTAGCGTTTTCTTCTTTAATGAGTGGAAGAAATATTGCAGACATATATTATTTTTTAAGTTTCATTTTTTTACAAATCGGAGGTAAATATCCAGAAAAATTGCACTTTCAAATATGTCGCTCTTTCATGTCATTTCGCGAAAAAACTAAGCTAAATATCAGAATTCCGTCCGCAACATTTCCTCCCTTTTTCTTTCTTGATTGTCAAGCCGCAATTTTCATTCATATTGAGCGTAGCATTTGCGTTTTACAGGCTCTGAAAATTGTGTATGTATTTTCTGCGGTGATTTGAAATTCGCGCCAATTTAAGTAGCGCGACGTGGCTCTATCTGGCGTCAGAATATTTGTCGCTACTATACTTTACCACCAGCCTCTTGGTTGTCTGTGTTCGTGCGCGCAGGTTTTTACTCAGAACTTGGACGGACCTGAGATCTTTCCTTTTTCTTGCTTGGGCTGTATTCGGAAAGGATTTCTGCGTTTCTTTTTTGCTGGAGCTCTTGGTGCTGAAAGGAAGTGGAATGCAAGGACACACCCAAAAGTGCCCCCCCCCCCCCCCCTTTCCTCTCCCGGCAGCCACACAATAAGGCATTGTTAGTGCCAAAACACAGGATGGGGGCTCCCTATTCAGGAGAGTGTGGGAGAACAGCATTGTTTCTTGCCCAGCGCAGGAGCGCAGTGACCCAGATGTCGATACAAGTCAAGAATGAAGCTACAAATATTCCTCACAGGAGGGCCTCGAGCCGATAGCGGCCGGCGCTTACATGAACCCACACGCCTGGTTGTTTGAAAACCAGTACTGGTACGCACGCCGAGCCGGGAGTCGGCGTTTCGGGTCCAGTCAATTCCGCCGCAAGGGGTAGGTCACTCAACTCGACCCCGAACCGATGTCCTTGTAAACGCTGTTGGGTCGAAAAGTAGGGTTATTGAAAGGAAAGGGGATAAATGCCAACTTGCTTTCCACGTGCGCCGTCGCACCTCCGATACAGTGATGGCGTGCCTCAATCCTGGACGCTGCTACTGCTTGCTCGACGCTTGGAGTCCCTACAGCTGAACCGGTCTCGAATCGCTAAAATCGAGTTCATGTAAACACGCAGTCGTTGAGTTGGATTGACCATGCTCAACCCGACCCCCGAATCGACCCGACGCTATCGGGTTCATGTAAACAGGGCTAATGGCGTAGACTGATTCTCATGATGTAGCGATTAACCTCATTTCACATCAGGCTTCTTTTCGCCGAGATTAAAGACAGTAATACGCCGCAGGCGATCGGGAAGGTCTTCGTGTGGCGCGTTTGCGACAGCGAGGTTTTGTTCGCTGCGATGACAGCTCCTAGCCTGCCTGAGGAGAATGAACGTTCCGTTGAAGGACGTTTCTCGCATCGTGTACCCTGACGGCTCCGGAACTGAGCGACGATCAGGGTCAAAAACACTCTTGAGGTTTAAAAGGACACTAGCCTTATGGAACAGTGGTGGAGACGTAATCATTCAGATCAGGCGCCGCGGTGGCTGAGTGGTTATGGCGCTCAGCTGCCGGCCCGAGAGACGCGGGTTCGACCCCGCCGCAACGGTCGAATTTCGATGGAGGCGAAATTCTAGAGGCCCGTGTGCTGTGCGATGTCAGTGCACGTAAAAGAACCCCAGGTGGTCGAAATTTCCGGAGCCCTTCACTACGGCGTCCCTCATAGCCTGAGTCGCTTTGGGACGTTAAATCCCCCCATAAACAGTAATCATTCAGATCAGTGACCCAGGCAGCAGTTGACAATAGGCAACTTTAAGGCTATTCCCGCGTGTACATTAGCACTACAACCACACCATCCTCTGAACAACTCACTCGGACCATATTTTCGTCCCTCACGCATGTGCGCGGGATGATATTACTGGCAGCCAACTGAGTCCATCCGCGCTCTGAAGTCCCACGAAATTCGGTGCTCCATTTGTCATCGCGGACATTGACTCCTCACTGCACCTGCTGTGCTGCCAGACCACTACTGAACAGCAGATATGTTTTCAGCTATGACGTTTGTTTACTGTCGCTCCATCGACTCCACGCAATTTGCCTCTCGCTAACAAGAATTTCAGCTTCTCTGCCTTAACCGGCTGCCACACTTCTTGTCTGCTGTCAGGTACGCCGGCCTTCCGAGAGCTGCACACTGCAATCTGTGAACTAGGGCTGCGGCCCTTGAGCATGCGTCTTCTTAAAAGGGATATAAGGGCGTTAACACTCTCCTTTCCGAGCTTGGTAGCTATCATCCTAGCGCACTCTTCAGATACAGAATACCTGTATGATGACCCGCGTCACCTTCACGACTTCACCGGCTTTCGTTGGCTCCGCAGATACCACGTACGCGGTCTCAAATGTAAGACCTGGACAGTGCGTTAGCAATTGCTATCAGACATTCAGTCAGACGTCTCCTACAACTGCTATATACCACTGTGCAGTTGCGGTTACTGTTGCGCGCGGCTAAAACGCTGTATCCTGCTTCCAGTTGGCTCTACCCTTCCAGTTGGCTCTACCCATCCTGTTGACTTCCATCCATCAGCAGGCAGCATGGGTGACTGTAACAGAGTCCAGCGGCGAATAAGCTTCTCTTGTTTTTGGCCACGTTTTTCACTTTATATGTAGCGAAATTACGTTCTTTGATTTGATTTCGTTCTGATTAACGGGCTGACCATACCCATGCGCTAATTTACTGTGCATCTATTTGCTTTTGTACAAGAGAATCATAAAATTGCTTCATTAATTTTGCTGTGAACTTTTATGGTTTATGGGGGTTTAACGTCCCAATGCGACTCAGGCTATGAGGCAAGCCATAGTGAAGGGCTCCGGAAATTTAGACCCCCTGGGGTTCTTAAATGTGCACTGACATCGCACAGTACACGGGTCTCTAGAATTTCGCCTCCATCAAAATTCAACCAGCGGGGCCGGGATCAAACCCTCGTCTTTCGGGTCAGCAGCCAAGCGCCATAACCACCGAGCCACCGCGGCGGCTTAAGTGAGGTTAATAACGTATAGCGTAACGTAATAAACATATTCTTGTGTTTTCCGTCCCACCCCTTTGGGCCTACAATTCCCAGCTACCAAACGTTGTTATCTTTGTGTTTCTGTGATTTTTGTATATCGCCGCCGGTACGTGTTGCTGTCACTTTGCTGGCTACGTGAAACACAGCCAGGACACTATGGAACAACCATGATAAAGCGCAGCAGTTTCTAAGATGCTCGAGATGTTTATCAGTGTTTTAGGCACTTTGTCATCTGGGAATCCTGGAATCCTTGTTGTTCGTTCTCTTCTTTCCCTTTCTCTTGCCTCAGGCGACACAGAGGCGGCTGGGTGACTAATCATTGTCATTCGGCCACAGCTCCACCCCGGCTTGCCAGTGCCCTTTGCCACTGGCCTTTGCCATTGGCGCTTTTTGGCGGGAATTAGAAACCCGCTTGGGCGGCCACGCGCTGCGCGACCGTCCGAGCGGAGCCCAGTGAGGGACTCTTCGAGACAGCGTAAGGTGCATACGCTACTTTTTGTCCGCACCGGCCTTTGCCGTTCGGACCAGTGCATACTCGAGCTCGTCAGCACGGGTCCACTGACCTGCACCGGATCGAGCCTGTCCAATGGGGTCCAGCGACCTCCGACAGGCGTACCTTGCGTTGTCTGGCCACTCTCTCTCGCAAACGGCCCAACGATTGACACGAGAGATAGAGATCACAGCACTTCCGCTTGGACATTGTGCTGCAGCGGCGTGCTAGCGACGGGCATTGCTCTTGTCGCTCCATGCGCGCAGCGGAGCCTTGCTCCTCGCGCGTTCCCGGGACGGGGTGACTGCTGAGTGTGTGTATCGCTGCAGGACGACGTTGATAAACGTCTCTTTTGTGAACATGGAGGCCTGTTTTCCTTGCGGCGAGTCGTTCTCCTCCCTGCGGAGGTTGAGTGCGCCACAGCGATGTCCCCTCAGGGTGCGTGTGGTGACGGCTGATCGGGGCCCTTGCCTCTCGCGAAGCCCGAACACGCGGTGGTTGGTAACCTGTACGTGCCCACTGAGAAACCCACACTCTCTAATGTCCGCTCCCATCTCGAAGTTGAGAGCGGCCGAGAGCGATCGCCATTCTTAACCCCACATCTGCCAACCGCACTTCCGCCTCCGACTTGTTTTCATTTTGTGGGCACAAGTTCTCCAGCAAATTGAGTTCATCGCTTGCCTGATTGCGTGCTGTCTATCACCGGGATTCTAGTCGCGGCCGCGTGATATTTTGTGTAGGTGCAGGGTAGCAGTTCGTGGTTCGCACGCCTCCGTCAAGCCGCGACACAAGCTCGCGTGGTTTGCCTCCTGAGGACGTGATACCCATCTGTCGACTATAGAGTCAAGCCTGAATTTGGATCCCTGCCAGATAAGACCAGCCAAAAGAGCCAAGTCTCGGCATCAACCATAGTGTTTCTTGCAACAACAGCTCCGGTTAGTTTACACCAGCCCTGAATGCCGCTTATCGCCAACGGCTCAACCGTTGAGGATCCCGATGTCTGGCTCAATCAGTTTGAACGTGCGGCCGTTTTCAGCAACTGCGGCTACCCGACGAAAATGAGGAGCGTTGTTGGAAAGCACCGCAAGGATGGGGTAGGAAAACCACGAAGATTCCTGAGCGCCGTGAAATTCGTTCACAAGAGAGCTGCTCAAGGCGTTAGTCAGATACAACTCAAGGGAGCGGCAAACGACCCTCAAAGGACGCCCTTGAGCCAATGGCGTCGACCGATTCTCATGACGTCGCGGTTAATCCCGTTTCATGGAGGCACCTGACAGCCACCTGAGGTGGCACTCTAAGCAATTAACCGCGACGTCACGAGAAACGGTCGACGTCATGGGATGGAGGGTGCCCTTTGAGGGCTGTTTGCCGCTTCATTCTTGGCTAGCACCGTCCGGAAAGAAACAGCGTAGCTTCTTGCTGTCACGCATACAGCACATCAACGAGACAGTGGTTGTTCAGGTCGATAAAGTAAAGGACCTCTTTCGTTGCGCTGACCCTGGTATAGCGAAGACAATGAAGCCTCTTTGATGCGACATGTTAAGGAGTTACTATTCACCGGTATGATTCGCAGCCCACCAAACGCCGTCTCTGAATCCATCAGTGAATCATCCACGATTCAGAGGACCTTGGATGCACAAGCCCGCCATTACCAACGACCGGCAAAGCAGCCCGGTAAGAACGTACAGGTGCAAGCAGGGACAACCTGCGGGATCTGACCTGCGTGATTATCAGGGAAGAGCTGCGTCGGCTACTTCCGTTTTAAGCCCAGCTGCAAGCAGCCACTCTATCGTGCTCGTGCATAAGGAGGTGCATGCAGGAGGTGAAGCAGGGCGAATATTTGCCCTGCATCAACACGTGTTTTTCTTGCTGCAGTTCCAGAAACTGCGAAATTTCTGAGAAACCTAGTTCTCCTTAGTAGACATATGGCTGGACTCAGATGGATACTACGGTCCAATTACTCACTTAATTGGGTGCTATATTGACCATATATTAAATAGAATATATGGTATTACTGTGATGAAATTCTGTCAATTGTCGCACTTTCCGTAGTAATTAATTAGCAGAATTAATTTACTAAATTCACTTATCGCTGCAATCACCGTAACTTGATACACTATACGTGCAAGCAGCTGTTCCTGGCAGAGAAAAAAGTACCAGCCTTCTTGTATACGTGAGGGTCTTGTATGAGAGGCTGAAAAAAGTAAAGAGCAAGTGAAGAAAAGATAAACGAGACAAACACGAAATAGGTAATATCGCATGTAGACCAATTGCTAAAAGACGGAACACGGTGGCCAAGCCTTGGTGCGCACAACATTTGGAGCCAAAAGTACAACTGGCAACAAAAGGAAAGGAAATCAGAAGGCAGCCTATAAGAAACGATCGCCTCCCGAGAGCACAGAATTGGCATCCGGCCGTTCTTTCAGGGAATCCCAACGAAGAGGAGGACGAAGGGACCTCGTTCCATGCTTGCGCACCAAGCGCCACACGTGTCCTCGTTCGGCGCTGGCCAATAGGCGAACGTGCTGTTCCGGCTTCGAATCGCCCCCGATCTCCAGGGCCTGCGTCCTTGCTTCTGTACTGGACAATTCAGCGACTTCCTGCTGTCTCCCCGTCTCCCGATAAACCATCGGCATTTCAGCGCGCTCTTCAACGAAACTCGCGGCGCAGATCGTCTTCGCGGGTGACAACTTGCAGCAGTGGACTGCGTACGGCTGGATCCCAGTATGGCCCGTGGGCTTATAATTGTTACCGCACCCGGAGCGGTTCTGGCCCGCGGACCCCGTTGTTGTGCACCCTGCTGCGATGACGCACCACTGCCCCTACAGGCTTCAGCTGCTGCAATTAGCGTCGACCCGGAGCTGCTCCTTCGTTCTGTATGAGCGGCTGCTGGGAAGCGAACGGCTGGTTGACTTCGGCGAGATCTGCGCTCTCCGTACCGAGGCAGGAAGCGTTGCTCTTCTCTACGGCACACTGGTGAGCGTTCTGCGTCTCGTGCAGACCCTGGAACACCTTGGCAATTTCGCGCTGAAAAAGTGTCCCATTCCTCTGCATTCCCAATGCGAGATGTCTCACGATACAGAGCACGACGGTCGGCATTACCATATGGACGAGCCTGGAGTCAACGCTGGGCACAATGTCATCGCCTTCCGCGCCCAGCGCACGGTGCTACTGGTTTCTGACGGCTCCGGTCGTCCTGATGAAGGCGACCAGCTAGTGCTTCTGGTTCCCCACCACGCTGTTGCTGGACCGTCCAGTCTGGCTCCAGACACTTTGGCCGATCTTCCACACGGCTATCGCTGTCACGCAGAGGCAGAACTGCTCACGGACTTGCGTCATGGGCTCTTCCAAGCCTCTGGTCGAGTCCTCCGTAGCTCTGCAGACTACCCTGTGCAGACACCTGGAGTGCTACGCAGTCTTCATATCGTCGATGACGTGTCAGGCCTCACTAACCTTCTGCGAAACATCATGCAGGTTATTGCCAAAAACCTCGCTGACGACGCCCGTGGAGCGCATGGGCTATCCTGCCCCGTGATCGTCAAGCGAGACGAGGAAGAAGTTGGGGACCTCCTGCTGGTCCCGTCCTGGCCGCTACCCGCTGTCCTCCAGTAGTCCTGGTGGGCCAGATGGGCGTCTACCATCTGCAGCGGCTTCGGTGTCGTCGAAAAAGAAGCGGAAGAACTCTCGTACCAAACCACGCAGCATGAGTACGCCACGGCTGCCGAAGATGTTTGCCTAGGGGAACGTCCGTGTCTTGATGAGGCCCCTGCAGGACCTGCGCCGGGAGCTGGACGTGCCACGCTACCGCATGCCTCACTTCCGCCGTCGTCTCACATCAAGGCAGGACCGACAGAAGGATTAATGAGTGGAGCCACCTCACTTTGACTCATTGATACGGCATTGATGCCATGATGCCTTTTTCTTCACACTGACTTCAGACTGCGACTTGAGGCGACAAGCCATCGACGTATTTATCGCAGCGAAACTACATATACCCGAGGACGCCCGCCGCCACGCATGACCTGCACTCCATGATGTCTTGCAATACGGACGTGCATTTCTTTTTGTTCCCCATCGTTAACTATATGCATGTGCCATATAGTGACGATAATGTGCTGCGGTATAAATGCAGAATTATTCAGTCGATCTTGGCGTTTTCTACTCATTGTGTTGCTTCGACTGCCGATGAGACATTCGTTCTGTTAGCCAGACCAGCTAAGTTTGCTGTAATCGGCCCTGACTATAGTCTTTTTTTAAGTTGCGGATAAAAGGGAGAGTTGTTGTTGCCCACAGATAAAGCGCTAAACGTGCTGCCTTGATTCCGGGGTCCTTTATTTCTGTCTGAAATCTAAGGCTTCGCATTCTCGTGTAGATGGTTTACGCGGGGAAATCAAAAGTGAAGAAAAAGTATTTACTTACCCACTTTAACGACGTTAGCCTCATTTGTGCCACAGGAGAAGTGTTCTATAAAATCTAATATCGTATTGTATCGCTAAGCCGGCTATTGGTGATGGATGGATGCAAATTGGGGCCCCCAGTTGTCAGCATGCTCGCTATTTCTTTTCCTTTCAAACTTGTGGTGCTAACTACAATTCGCCATTTTTGTTTAAATACAAAGTCTACTCAGTGTTACGTTTGATCAATTTTCAGTCATAAGCTTATATCCTATCACCGCCCTGCTTTTGAGCCCCCAATAATCCAAACGGTTTTTGCAAACGTCTACCACAAATTCATTCACATTACCTTCATCACAAAACCCTAATGTCTCAGGGAGAGTGATTGTGAGTGCATCGAGATCTGAATGGATACTGCCACATTATAGTAAAACATGTTCAATTGTTTCTATTGATTTACCCCACTGCACATGTGTCATCTTATTGCTTTAATTTCTTTTTGTAGCTGTGCGTTCTAAGATACCATGATCTAGCTACAAAGAGTTGGGTGCTCCCTCATGAGTTTAAATAGAACGATCATTTTCCTAATTTGCCTTTTCCATTTTCAATACAGGTCTGTAGTCTGCTTTGCTTTCATTGCATCAATCATTTGACATGCTACGCGCACAACTGTGTAAGAGAACGGCGAGTGACAGACATCATGATCGCTCTGAACAAAAACACCAAAGCTTATTCTGAAGTACACAATTGTGTAAAAAGCGAACTCGCAGCTTTTTCTCAGCATGTGCAGCACTGGCCTAGCAGTGATTTTCTTGTTTCAGGGAAATTTTGGATCCTTCAGGTAGCAAATCACTGGTTTCTAATGCCATATAGCGAACTCAGTAAATATTTAGCAAAAAAAATGAGCAGGGTAGCACGTCGTCCGCCATTTTTGTGCAGACATACTTTGCCATTGGTAGTAACATCAATTTTTTTCTTTGCAGTTTCAAGCGTATTATGCACCTTCCAAATGGAAATTATTTGCATGATCGTTCGGGTGCTTGCTTCATAAGTTACGGCATTTCCATGTTGCTATTTCTATCAATTATGACCTTTTGGAGATTTTTCATATCCCTTCCAAAACTTAACTGCCAGTATTTTGCGCTTGAAACCTAAGAAATTTTCTTTCTCAAGCAGCTTAATGTAATATTAAGCGGATTTGGATTGTAAAACTTTTATTTCCAACAGTTTGAGGGGCTTTAGGCCCCTCGCCTAATCGAAGGCCAGAAGGTGTTGGCCCCTGGCGGCGTCTTCGGCAGCTTGGACGACCTTTGTGGTGGTGTCCGGATCGGAGCTGAGTAGGAGAGCCTCCCATTGGTCAACCGACTTTATTTCTTGTTCCCTCCAGGAGGGCAAGAACGCATTTGCAAAGAATATGATTGAGTTCCGCTGAGTCGTTACATAGCTTGCACGCATTTGAGTATTGTCCTGGATAAAAAGACTACAGATAACATTGTTCGGGAACATATATGAGCTTGGAGACGGCCCCAAGAGGTTGCCTGACTCTGTCAATGGTTTATCAGCAGGCGGCACTTCGCTCCATTGAGTCTGTAATGTAGTGTGATCTCTATAGCGCACAAGACAATCCCTGTCTGTGAAACCCTCGGTATGCCCACTGGTTCGGAAAGCAAGACCTCAAGCGAGTTCGTGAGCAGCTTCACCTCCAGCCAGGGATGCGTGTGCAGGAGTCCAGACAATGATAATTTTACGGTTGCCCATTGCGGTTCTCAGGATTCCGTTCGTCAGGAGGGAGACCCTCCCCTTGCGCTGGTGGTCAGTCGCACAATTTATCAATTACCTTTAATCTCCCCCTCGGCATCACAACTTGAACGTCTCGAAGTTTTCCACAGAAAGGGCCTAAGAAGAGCCATTGGAGTTCCTCAAGCGGCTGCGAATAAGGCAGTACTTCATGAGTACTTCATGAGCTGGGGGATCCCTTCTCCAGCGGCTCTGCAAGAGATATGAGTCGAAGGGTTACTTGGCACTCAGTACTCTTAGTTCTTTAGGCCTTAATCTCCGAAGGCAAAAGAAAAGGTTGAAACCCTCCTGGTCTTTTCCGATCTGCAGGGTCACAATTCCCCATATGAGCGCAAAGTGCAGCTCTCCTTTGGCAGCAACGCATTCACTCGTACTTGAACATTTAGAAACAGAGTATGCCCGCCATCTTCAAATTTTCATGGATGGTTCTGTGGACAAGGTCAAACAAGCTAGCGCAGCGGCTTTTTACATTCCTTCTTTGGACTGTAAGTGGTCCGTACGCTTTACTGCTGTCGTATCCTCCACAACGGCTGAAATCGTTGCTATTGAGGCGGCTTTACGGACGTTAGCGTCTTGTCTGGCTCAACCTGTTGCAATCCTGATTCAAAATCTGCCCTTCAGAGGTTAGAGCGCAGATTACCTAGTGATGCCTTGTCTATAAGCTCTCTGCGCTTGGTGCAGAATCTGCACACCAGAGGCTTTACTGTATATTTCCAACGGGTGCCCTCTCACATAGGAGTCAACGGTAATGAGGTGGCAGCCCAGTTGAATAAAACACCAGCCCGTTTCTGGTGTTTACATCAGACCGGATTTTCAGACACGGGTTCTGGTGTGACCTGGTGTAGTGTTTTCTGGTGTGACCGTGTCTGGTGTTCCGACCAGACCGGTTTTTCAGACACGGGTCCTGATGTGGTGTAGTGTGGTGTGTTTAAGTGTGTTCCGGTCTAGCGTTCCGTGCTGTGACCCGGTAATCTGATACCGGTTCTGGTGTGGTTTCGTTTGGTGTTTCCTGGTGTGGTCGGTGTACCATTCGATTTGGTGTGGTTGGTGTACTGTACAATGTCTTTATAGAGATGCTGTGAGTTTGGACATACTATCGTGAGCAAAAACCAAAGAGATCCCTGAGCGCATGCCAAATGGTTTAAAACAGCAAGCACTCCTGATGTCGAGACAGGTGCACTAACATCCACCGATCTCGCTGTGCTGGTCTTGACGGCACGAGCATTTTATAAGTGGCACCTGCACACAGGCATAGTTTGGCACACACTCGCAGCGTCATAATTTTTTACGATTGTACGCTAGAGCATGCACATAACCACATCAATTGTGTTCTTGCCGAAGATGAAGAACAAGCATGTATAGAAAGAAAAAATGCTCACATTTGCTCAAAAGCATCCTTAGCTTTATTGGTAGACAAAATTGGCAGTACAGTTAAGCTAGAGGCCCCTTGCATCGTAGCATGCATCTTTTTTGAGAAAGTCGAAAATCTTGCATTTCCCTGACAGCAGCTTGACTCCAGCTGTGTAGCCCAATACCTGAAGAACAACAGAACAAAATCGCAAATTTGTGTGAAGTACACTATACTAATCAAAGCACAAAGGCAACTAACAAATGTTGCCATTAAATTTAGCTCAGTGGTGCAAACATGTACAACACATTCAATACGACTCGCAATGCCTCTGCAGTAAACCAAGCGAGTCTTCTGCTTTATAGTAAATCAATGCTACTCACATAAAGCACCCCACTTGCATTAAGTTGCTTGAAATCAGTTGCTGGATGTGCTAATATTTCATAGTTTCATTCGCACAGTGTGACAATGCATACACGGAAAGACGCCAAAAAACGCTTTGTGGTGCATCCCCCTTGCCCTTGTTCGTCATCATGCTGTGTGAATGAAAGTGTGAATTATTGCGTTGTGTTTTTTTGCATTCATAGCCAATTGCGCATATTTACACCACAGCTGGGTACGCCCGCTTCATAATCTGAATTCCTACCAAATATTTAGCATTGCATCTGATATTGATCATGCCAGTCCTTCTAATACAAAATCAAGCTTTCTTATACAATGAACAGCACTCTAGCATCTCGGTTAATTTCATTCATTACCAGACTCAGAGATTCTAATACTTCGTAACCTAGAGAAATAAATTACGATGGAAATTCTACTGCTGCAGAAAACAAAAAATTAAGAGGGATTAAGTCATTAGAGAAATTATTAGAAGATGCCCATAAAGATGGGAACAAAAATGAGATAAGCTGCAATTAAAGTAAAAACAAAAGATTTGATGCGAGTGCAATTCAGGGTGACAAAATCCATGTATTGAGACATTTTATGCCCACAGGGTGCAGAACAGTAAAGCAATGGCTGGCCGCATCTATTTAGAAGACCATTCCTCTGCATTTCTTCCTATTTTGGCAAAAAAGCATAAAAAGCAGACTGTTGAAATTTATTTTAAGCTCAATGCCACATACAAAACGACAAGGCTGGAATGTTAACGATTCGAAAGGCAACTTTTTTCCCACTCAATTTCAATGAAAATTAAACAATATGCTCTGAACCCTGGCACTTGTAAAACCGCAACAGATGTGCAAAAAAAGCTGCCAGATTATTTTCTTGCTGAATGTGTTGAAACCAAAGCTGCCTGAGCACACATCAGTTTTGTTTATGTATTATCTTGCTATACACATCCTGAGCATCTGGTGCAGTTCACTGCATGGTACCTGCAGACATTTGCACACATACAAAACCCACAGTAGATTCTGGGTACTGTGCACTATCCACTATGGTGCCTAGCACTCCCTGTCTTCCAGTGAGATGCATTTCTTTTGGTGCATCCACGCGCTAGGGTTCCAGTTACAAAAAATGTCCTAGTTGATTCCGAGTAAAGTGAATAACATAATTGCGCTTTTAGACTGACGTGGTGTGCAAACACTGGTGTGCAAACTATCAACTGAGGTTTATTGTGGCGTGCGCTCATATATAAGGTTAACATGTCAAAACGTAAACGCATCTCAACCAGCAAATTTGCTATCGTATCGTCAAGCATCAGAAAGTCTTTGTCTCAGCAGATCGGTTTACATTTGGTATCTCTTGTCCAAGAATTGCTTTTCCTGTTTGGTAAGCAAAACTGAAGGGTAACTAACACACGTCCCTTCTTTTCCTGATTCCAAGCATTAGCTTCCCACAGCTCCCTGGTTGTCTTATCTCTGGATTTGAGAACTGTAGTCTGTTGCAAGTGTGGTTCGCAGCTATCACATCTGGCGCAATGTGCCGCCAGATTTCAAGGTGACTTAATCTGCCGGAAGTTGCGGTTATGCTCTCTGAGTCTTTCATTTAAATATCTGCCCATCTGGCCCACATATGCTCGGCCGCAAGATAGCCGTATCCTGTAAACCACTCCTTCACAGCACTCAACGAACCTGTTTGTGTGCCTGACGCCACAAGACTTCTCTTCTCCAGGACTGGTTTCGTCATTTACCTTCGCACACATTCCTTTTAGTTTTCTTGGTGCGGAAAAAACTACTTGCACTTCATGCCTTCTAGCAACTTTTTTCAAATTGTGAGAAAGTGCATGAATGTACGGTAGGAAAAAATTTTCCGAAAGGCATGAAGTGCATAGTTTTTTCCGCACCAAGAAAACTGAAAGGAATGCGTGCGAAGGTAAATGAAGAAACCAGTCCTGGAGAAGAGAAGTCTTGTGGCGTCAGAAACACAAACAGGTTCGTCGAGTGCTGTGAAGGAGTGGTTTACAAGATACCGCTATCTTGCGGCCGAGCATATGTGGGCCAGACGGGCAGATGTTTAAATGAAAGACTCGGAGAGCATAACCGCAACTGCCGGCAGATCAAGTCACCTGGAAATCTGGCGGCACATTGCGCCAGATGCGACAGCGGCAAACCACACTTCCAACAAACTACAGTTGCGATGAAATACAGAGATAAGACAACCAGGGAGCTGTGGGAAGCCTAGTGCTTGGAATAAGGAATAGAAGGGACGTGTGTTAGTGACCCTTCAGTTTTGCTTACCAAACAGGAAAAGCAATTCTTGGACAAGAGATACCAAACATAAACCGATCTGCTGAGACAAAGACTTTCTGATGCTTGACGATACGATAGCAAATTTGCTGGTTCAAATGTGTTTTTCATGTCTTGACATGTTAAGCTTATATATGTGCGCACACCACACTAAACCTCAGTTTATAGTTTGCGCACCAGTGTTTGTGCCGTCCCTGTGTTCTCCCACGTCAGTCTAAAAGTGCATTTATGTTTGACTATGTTAACTACCAACTAGCCCAATTTGAAACCCTATTAAGAATAAGCTTAACCAGTTGATTGGTTCTAAGAAGGCATATCACTTGCAAGAGCCGCTTCTCACAGCAAGGCAGATAGCAATAACGGCTGCAGGACACTCTAGTGCAGCAAGGCTGAATGGTGGGCCAGTTGGTAAGTCATGTCAAAGAATAATTTTCACCAGCCAAAAAAAGACAGACAAGAGGAGAACCAATACACAGGAAGCAGTGTAGGTTCTCCTCTTGTCCCTCTTCTTTTTCGGCTGGTAAATATTGTTCTTCGACTTTAGTGGAGGGCTCCAAAACAACTTAGAACAAGTGGGGTTCTTTAATCTTTGCTGACATTGTATGGCAGACTGGCGCCTTTTCGAAAGTAGCAATGTTTACTGCCACACAAATACATGTAAGGCCGGCCTTTGCTAATACGGATTCCAATGACGGGCCAATTGCCTGTACTGCTTTGAATGTGTTTGAACGCATGCTTTGAAGACCAGAATTGCGAACTATCTTCCATCAACTATGCCACGCTCGATGTGACCGCTTACTGATACTTTAATATCTTGTTTCTTTAAACCTTATTGCTGACCCTTGTGTTACTGTCTGTTAATTTGTATCTTGCTTATAAATCCACTCCTGTAACAGTCCCAGTGGGACTAACAGTATGATAAATAAAATAAGAATAACACAAAATTCGCATGATCCCTCCCAACATGTATGAAACAAAGTATTGCATCTGCTTCGAGCCATCTCTACAAGGCCTCACTGGGCCATCCCTCCTAAGTGTGAAAAAGTGGTTAAGATATTCATAATCAATGCCACAAACTGTTTCTTACAAATAATGCAGCAAAACTAGCAAAAGATAGCTCAAGCACACCTATGCTTGAGTAAAAAGTAGCCAAAAACCTTTTACATGTAAGCTGAAGTAGCCCAAGTTAGAATATGATTTGCAAAACTATATGCATAATAGCTCGACAAGAGAGCAGAGAAGGGAAAAGAGGGGTCATTACGGGCTACATGACGGACGCCAACAGTCACTTCCATCATGGCATCTGTCAGCTAGACAATAGGTCGGCTAGCATTCAATTCAAGCTTATTTTGTGCAAAATTTTCAGTGATGGCTACAAGTTATAATATGGAAACTTTCGTCATTAAGCAGAGACAACCAGAGGATTCACGGATGATGGCAAATGTGACAGCACCCACGAAAGCCTACACTGAATCAGCATCACTCAAGCCTCAGCAGTTAAAATCCAAGCTTCAGGGCAATTGACTCCCAAGTACCACCAATCTTCTGTCTCCATTGCATGATACTAAAGTATTCATTAAAAGTTGTTCATTATGGGAAATTTCACTGCTCATGCACTGCCACATTGCACATAGAGCATGGGCCGTTAAGCTTTTATCCTCACATCAGCTAACTGCACCCATATATTAACCTCCTGTAAATGAACTTTCACATGAAGACAATATCTACAATTATTTGGTCATGTCTTATATGTTTGTCATTATCCTTTGTTTGGTGCTTTTATATTATAAACCACTAACAAACCTGAGTCGTAATTCTCACATACACTGATGGATTGAGTATATGCCTCTGAGATAAAGCCAGCTAAAGCTGGCAATTAACTCTCAGTGCATCGATTTTTCATTTCAGACAATGCCTTGCGGAGAGAATTGTAAAACATCACTCCAGCACAGAAAAACACACGAACAAAGAGAATAGACACAATGGTCACCGGACAAATTTTTGTGCACTGGAATGATGTCTCATAATTCTGCCCAGAACCAATTATCCCAGCCCTCTATGCTTAGCCTTGTGGAGAACCTTTTCCTTGCCTTCCATTGTCACCTCCTGAGCACTTGCTACTGGAACTGCATTGTGCAACTGCTTCTATTGACCAGATGGTAGTGGCAGCCCTCTTGTGAAATACTGCATCCTTTGGGATTCCCTTCTTGGTGCCCTAAACTGCCTTCTCTACCTTGAATTCAGATACACCTACAGGAAAAAGAACACGTATAAAAATTCTTAGCCATATTCACAGCCAGGAATATGATATTAATTGCATTTGTACACTTCACAATGGCAGTACACTTTAACACCTGTTGAAGCAAGTAAGTAAGAAATCATTTCGTTTATTACCAATGCAAAACATACACCTTGGTGTTGATGGTGCTATGCAATAGCGGTGAGTTCTGATAGCAGTGTACAAAAGGCAACTGCATGCTTTCCCTTTGAGAATTTGCATCTTTAACTGCAGAATTATTGAAAAATAATTGACTTGATCCTTGAAAATCACAGATTAGTTTAGTAAGTGGAGCAACAAATACTGAAAATAAAATAGTAGGAGCACTGGCAGTGTTTATATCAACAAGCAGCGACTGCTAAGAGCAATTTTCTAATTACAGTTCTTCCCCCATACCCTTGTCAAGCAAGGCACTAATGCCGGTTGACCTGCAGTAAAGCTAATATGTCCTCAACATGCTGCTCAGCAAATTTCTTGTAGTCAAAATTGAACGAAATATTACTTAATATTTTTTTAGCTAGAAGTGCGTGAGCTATTGATATAGTCCAAGGCAAACAACTTAGTGCCTCAGAACAGTTTTCAATGAGGAGCCCACACACGCTGTACTCGCCACTGTTTCCTTATACAAAGCAATACAGGAGTGCATGGCCTATGGTGTTCATGCTACGAAATGCAAAACATAAATAGAAACACAACTGAAGTGCAAAGAAAAATGAGAGAAGTTCTACCATTACACCTTATGTGACACTAGAGAGTACATGTGCATGAAGAAGTAGTAAAATGGTTATTTTGAAATTTTGCACAATCATCAAATCGTCACGACCAAAGTCAGTATGCCTTTTCTTTACACAAAAGGTTTCCAGCGGCTCCGGCACACATTAGTTTCTTTTTAGTACAGTGCCTCTAAGTGACAGAAATTGGTCAAGGACCAAAAAATAGTAATAAGTGTGCATTGTGATTTTCACTTCCATGCTGCATTACTTAACACAACCTCCCATCTTACCTACATGATTTGCTGCAGGAGCAGAAATCCGGCGTCAAATTCCATGAAGGCACAATTAAAGTGCAGTTCAGCGAGTTTGAATACGCAAAAACATGATTTGAACCCAATAGCTTAAGTAAATTTACAAGTGGTCCGTAACATTATGCTGGTAAAAAGACGACTTGAGGTGTCAATGCTTATCAAAGTTGCCTTCTGATCTCAGCTTTGGTGTGCTCATAAAGTGAGGGTGGGGTGCTCAGTTACAATGACCAATTGTCATGGCTGGTACCTTGTGCTACCCCACTTCAATGATGAAAGCTGTGACAAACTATCCTCCAAAATCTGACATCTGGCATAAAGGCTCAAAAACTAAAGCAAATAAAGGGCCACTGAGACCTGAAATTATTCCCTACTTGCACAGTTATGCACATCATAAAGAAAGCTGACAAACGGCACGAAGTTATACTGGTATTCTGGCCCCAGATGCTTGCTCATTTGAGCGACAGTATCCTAACTAAAGCAACAAAAAAGACATGACTGTTGAAGAAGGAACAATAAGGTCCCAGAAACGCTCATCAGCAATGTGAAAAACAAATTCTAACCGCTCATAATAATGCAAGTCAGCCAATGAGGCCACTGTGTCAGTCACCAACTAAGAGACCATATACAAAATATACACTGCAAATGCACAAACTCTACATGAGAGCAAAGCATGCCCTGCATTTGGGAAACAAATTTGTGTCAATGTAAGATTAATGGCAACAGTAGGCATCCCCATTCATGGCATCTGCGAAGAAGGAAGAGGGCACCTAAATGATGCTGTACAATTTAGAATTCAGCCTTTCAGTAAACTATATTTTTTCTAGTACCAGAAGGCAAAAATGAAAGGAAAGCTGCCAGCTGTCATGAGGCCTGCAACAAAAAAAAAGCACTGAAGCAAAGGGATGCACAAACAGAAAAGAAGGGATGCACTATGTGATGACACAACACAAAATAACACAGAAAGACAGGGCACAACCAATCAATGAAAAGAGAACAACAGAAAGAAGGCAAGCAGTACTAAACACTGCTACCTCTGCAAATTGAGAGCAGAGAAATGTGCAACTCCTAAAAAATTAGTTTCAAGGACTATAAACACCTAATTTTGGTCACATATTTTTTTTAATGCGGCATTAGACAAGTATATTCACTGAACTTGCACAACGTCAACACCAGGCAAGTGAAATGGCAAAAAAAACATCAAAACTCACCAAGATAATAACTGAGGTAATGTTTTATGTTGAAGATTCACCTTTTTTTCATTTAGCACTTTCAGCTTTTTTGTGCACAGGCTATATTATAACAGATCCTGAAGTAGTTTGCAGTAGACGGTGCTTATTTTGTACTCAGATCTAGAGGCAGTAAAAATATTGCAACTACAGTGAGAGGCCGCAGAAAAAAAGCTTACAAGGGAAGCTGTAAAGTGCAATTCATGTTTCATTTTGAGGTGCATTCACAGCTGCACTATATAACACTGCTGATATTCTTTTGGCCAAGTGAAATAAGACGCCTTTGCTGGAGAAGCCTCGGAAGAGTGCCATGTGACACCGGCATTATTGCAGAAGAATGACATGATTATCCTGCTATAATTGTCTATGAGGAGTGCCATGTGACCTGGGTACTAGAGAAAAAAGGATAAAAGCATTGTCCTCATGCTGTAATACCACCTCAAAATGCTGCCCTGTAGCCCATTACTTCATATAGGTGTTTTTTAAAGCCTGGCTGCATTGAAGGGGGCCTCTAGTAGCTTGAGAACAGGTGGGGAGGGAACTAGAGCAGGAGAGCGAGAAAGTGGCTGAGGTGAGGCTATGCCAGTGTGCTCGCTGTTGCTGTGTAGCCTTTGAGCTGAGCGGCCAGCTCTGGACTCAATCGTGGTATGAGGGTGTGGGTTTCCCTTTTTCTTCCACCCTTTGTGTTGAGCTGTAAACTTTGCATTTTTTTCCATCTCGGCTTTAATAAAACGTGTTAATGATTCTTGTAAAAATCGCCACGAAATTTTAGAAATGACAGAAGAAATGTTCTAACTACCATTGAAAAAAAAAGAAAATTGGTTGCTTGCTTCGGATTCATACACTCCCTACATTCTAGTACTGGGAGTCTCAGATTCTTCGTTAGTCTTGGTAGGGGCTCTGAGGCTTGCCGAGGCCCCCCTGAATTTAAGCACTGCTTCATACTGAGCATGAAAGTGGCACTATCTGATGGTGACCTATTGAGAAGAGACACACATCTTATTTTGAATAAGGGAACGCCAATACATGCCGTCAACGTTCTGGTCCAAAGCAGACATTGCAACACACTGATCTCAACACAGAGGTGAAAAAACAGATCTTAGAAAACTCAATACATACTTGTGCTCTGCAATGTACGCTGAAAGGGGCACAGACAAGAGCTGCCCCAAATCTGGACAGTCGAGACATCCTCTCCGATGAAGCTCTTCAGATTTCTTCACTACTGAACACCAGGCACTTCACCTGCATAACATAATTTCCCGCTGTGTATTTTTGCACCCACAATGCCTGACACTTCCTAGTAATTATTTGTATTGCTGGCATTTCACACAAACACAGGAAAATGTTTAAACAGCCAAACTTTAAATACATAACGCCACTTGCTCACACCAGTTTATCATGATGAGCTCTGCACTACACAGGTTATTCAAAAACACTTATTTTGAAACGGCTACGAGGCGCTCTTTTTCTAGGGCTACTTCGTCAAAATCTAGGTATGATTTTTATTCACGACCGCCTGCAACAAAAAGAACTTTACAGCTGGAGGCAACGTTACCAATGTTACACTGGTGATCGAGCAGCCAGCTTCCTTTTGGGGTATCGCTGCGACGCGTCGCTCAATTCACTCACTCGCTTGCATGCCTTCACGCGTCACCTCCCTCGCACCCTGAGCTTGACAGCTGGTGTAATCGGCTCGTAGAGGTGTGTTCTAATCTTAAGACGCCACATCATAAAGACGCACATACGCGTAGCGAATAACACAACCCGAAACAGACCGAGCGGCGTACGCTATCGGCAGTCCGCAACGGGCCGATAGTGGCGTCAAAAAACACGCGTGCAGGCAGCGCACGATCACGTCGCACGTCGAATAATAAACAGGAAGTCGTGCAACCACATTAACGAAATCCCGAAACACAGTCACACAGTTCGCTGCGACAGCGCCTTGCTGGGCGGTATCCAATTCGCACATTTACATTTAGGACTCTACGCGTGCCTGGCATTTAGCAAACGCATCTATGACAGACCTCGGCGCTCGCGTAGCAACGCATACACTGTGAACACTGACAGACCAGCATGTTGATGATTCGATGTGGCATGCACTTTGCTGCCGCGGAAACAACCAGCGAAACACGCGCAATGCCGAAGAGAAACGAACAGGACAGAACTGACAGAGCCTCGTCCCTTCCGTTTCTTCTCGCCTTTGTGCTCGCTCGTTTATTTCCGCGGTCGCAAATTGCACGCATTCCGGCGCTACACTTTGGGTCTCACCTGGAAACGAACACTCGACGCCTTGCAGTAACTCCTTTCTTCTCTTGTTTTTCGGCTGCCACGGTTGAAGTCGTACGTGTTGTCAAGATGAAACGGCTCCATGCTTCTCGGCGTGGTCACTTATTCACAAAGTACGCGAACGGCTGCATTGCTGACACGCGGCGCAAGCTACGATAAGCAGGAAACCCAAACGCAAGTTTGAAGCAACGATTTTGAACTCAAACACAAACAGCACACGAACAGCAGCACGGACCATGTCACGGCTCGGCGTAAGGCCTAACCGGATATAGCACTGGAATGCAGAGAGAGAGGGAGAGGATAAAGTTGAGGGTGTGTTGTTTCCTTCCACGTGACCTAGCAGCAGCGCGCTGGATTTGAACGGCGTTGGGAAGCACGCTATGCGCTGGCACGGGGCTATTAGCGCTGTGCGTGTCATGACAAATAATTACTGCGAACTGCTACCAAATTGCAGTTAGACTAAGGCGCTTCGCGCCTTCGTGTTTTAGAATGACCATAATCAGCCCCTCAAAGGCACTCGATGTTGCATTGGCGCTTCATATTAATCTTCAGATATTTCCTGACGCCGTGTAATTCACCGTGATATTCGACATATAATTATTTCTATATAATTAAATTATTATTTAATGGTGTGAAGTAATTGCTTACATATCTATTGTACAATTATGCTGAGCTGCTCATGATCCAAACAGCGAATTAATTCGCTTCTGTGGGCAGTGTTACATACTCAAGAAACACCATCTATCTGATGTGCACGCTACCAACACCAGCGCTCTGATGTGCACTTTAGTCTGGTGTGCACACTAGACCACACCAACCCACCCTGGTGTGCACATCAAAACACACTAACACACTAGGGTGTGCACACCAGCACACACCAAACAAGTCTGGTGTAAACAGTAGAACACACTAAAACTGTCTGGTGTTCACACCAGCAAACACCAGACCACACCAAAACATCCTGGTGTATTTTTCAACTGGGAGACAATCTCGCCCATAAAGCTCTCTCAATGATTCCATCAAAAAAACTATCTCAAGATGGGAAAAGACTGTACGGGAAAACGGTGCTCGATCATTTATGTACCCTGTGGAGTGCGCCCCACAAGCCATGTGTGACCAAGGGACTGAGAAGATCCCAGGCGACTCTACTACATCGAATTCGCACGGCCTCTGCTCGCACGGCCTCTGCTCGCACTCCTGCCTGGATGCATAAGACGGGCATAGCATCGTCTCCACCCTGTTTTTTATGTGGTGTGTGCGGGGATATCGAACTTTTTATTATGTACTGCCCCGAGTACAACGCGGAAAGGTATGTGATGTTCGCTTCCGTCAAGAAGACAGGAACCCGTCACAGTACATTTCAGGACATTGTCTACCCGAGTGGAAGCCAGACATGCAGAAGGGAGGCTGCACGCCTTCTTTTAACATTTCTGCAGGACACGGATCTTGTTCCTAAATGGTTGCAACAGGAACAGACTGTGGCCTACTGTGATTGAATGTGTGCGTAGATGGTGTCTTCCGGAGTGGACTACGTTATACTGTGAGTGAATGTGTGTATGGATTGTGGCACTACAATGACCTATGTTCTACTGTGACTGAATAGTATGTGCATAGATGGTGACTTCTGGAGTGAACTGTGATGTGGACTGTGTGGATTGATTGTGTGCATAGATGGGGACTGCGGGAGAGAATGTGTGCTATTATAAGATGGAGTGCGCATAGCGGGGTAGATGCGACAGGCTTTAGGACAATATTAATATAAAAGGGACGCTACGCTGGAGCAATTGCCGGCAGATAAAGCAAGGCTAACCCCACCTGTAGCTTTCAACACCTCAAATCAACTCAACTCAACCCTCCCCTTGGCAAAGTTCATCACTGCAACGTTTTATGACTATCGCTTACGTCCCAGTGCCCGCAATCGCGAGCGCGGAAAACTATTTCTTTCCGGTGAAAAAAAAAAACTGGCGTCTGAAAGGATTATATTCCATGCAGTTCTATGCCCTCTGTGTGTTTTTCCGTCTTTGTTTGCTGCTTCCATACCTACCGGTTAGTTTCCTGGTCCTTTTCTGCCACTTTGAGTCAACGCACGTATCGGCCAGCTTCCTCAGGCGACGTGATGGGTGGGTGGATGGAATATAGGAGCGTCCCCTTTGAAACGGGGTGGTTGCAGCTGGCACCATGCTTGGCTTTTTTTAAGTGAGTGCGTTAGTATCCCCCATATCGGTAAAAAAATTGTCAGGCGTCGGCAGTGGCGACCGTTAAAAGCCTCGCTGCCGGTGTGGCCGGGGCAGGTGGGCCACCTAGGTCATGTGACCTTGTGGCGTCATCACAACCTGCCCACCGGATTGTGAGCAAACTGCCCACGGTGGCAGGTGGCAGTTAAATTATTGATTGGTCACGAGACGTTACCTGGGTCGCGCAAGTCCCACCGGTGGTGACAGCAACCGCGATCGCACGGCAGTGGCGACATCGCTTAATCGATACAGCACTGCGCCAGGAGTGGTATGATGACAATGAGTGTAAACTAGGGAACGACCAATTCCACATGTATGGGCATTAACGCTATCGCGTCATACCCTTAAGGCGGAGCTTAAATGTCTCCAATTTTTGAACCGAAAAGCTTCACTACCAGTTGAGTTCCTTTTTACCCTTTCTCTTCTTTGATGTCAGCCCGAAGGGGAAAGGTAGAAGTTGTTGGATGCCGACGTCTTGAGGTTCTAAACTTGCTCAGTCACATTACTCGTGGAACTTCAGGAAGTAAACAGTTTAATCACACAAAATAGCTAAGACAGAACGGAAGGTACAACAAGGAGAACAACTATGTACATAGTGATTGATCCGCAGAGTGACCAGACGAAATCAACCCCCGGTCCCACCAAAACGTCTTCTTTTAATCCCTAAGTCCCCGCCCTCAGTGGGGACACCAACCAATTAGGTCAAAACACAAGCACGCATCCAATCAAGGACCGGGGAAAGGAAAACACATCCAATAAAACACATGGGAGAGGAAAACACATTGAAAAAGAGACAGAGGAGCGTAAAACACGCCCAATCAAAGATTGGGGAGAGGGGACAGTTCATTGTCACGAATACTAACAATTCCCCTCTCGGATCACTCCATCCTCCCCCGCGGGGCGGCATGATTACTCGCTTAAAGGGCATGCGAGGGCCGCACAGATTGTCGAAAGCCGTGCCACTTAAGGCGCCGTCGCTCCCCAATTCTTCCTGATGCCCCACGTGTACAGGAAGTGCCTGGCAGTCATATGGAGCTGATAAGTGCTCACAGTGAACATGAGGAACGCGTCTTCAAAATTGCCTCCTAGCCACACACTGAACGACCGCCGCCCGGGTAATGGCCTTGGGCAGCGTCGCCGCGGTAGGGATGAAAGGCGACGCGCCTTCGTTGCTGCTTCTCGGAGCGGGCTGCGAACAATGGGGCCCGGCCAAGCTGGGTCGTCTGCGCACCCCGAACTCCCCTCCGTCGCCGTCCGCTTGACTCGTTAGTTCCATGTGGAGTCAAAAGGAAATGGATCACAGCGTACGCAGTCTTGTCCACATACAGGCGGCGTTCCGTACGTGATTACTTGAGGCTCCGGATGTGTCCAAGCCAGCCGCGCCCGACACCTCCCCAACAAGTGTGCTGCATAACATCTTGGAATGAAGCACACACAAAAAAACCGAACAGACCAACGTGGCGCGGGCCCGGAGCCGAAGAAGCACCACCTGCCGCTGCCGAACCATATGCGTTGCCAAAGCCTCAGGGTACACCTCCATAAATGACATAACTCCAGGCCCCGGATACCCCCACGCCTCTAGTTGGCAGCTACGAGTCGCGACATTGCATCGGCATTAGCGTTTTGCTCCCCCTTTTTGTGCTCGACCCGGATATCAAATCTCTGCAGAGCGAGTGCCCAGCGTGTCAGCTTGGCGCTGTGCGGACTACTCAGAGTCAAATATTTGAGCGGGTTATGGTCCGTTATGACCCTAATTTGTGCGCCACACAACCAGACTTCAAGTCGCCCCAATGCCCAAATGATGGCATAAGCCTCCTTCTCGATAGTCGCCCAGCGGGTCTGAGCCGGGCTTAGCTTTTTGCTCAGAAAAGCGATAGGCTGCTCGCGGCCCTCGTCATCGCACTGGGCAAGGCAGGCACCCACCGCGTAGTCCGAAGCATCGGTTGCGAGCACGAACTCCTTACTTGGGTCAGGCGCATGAAGTGAGGATGCGCTCTTCAAGCAAGCTTTCACCTCATCAAAAGCTTTCTGCGCCTCGTCATCCCATGGGAGCCGCTGCGGTGTCCGCCTGTTAGTTAAGCTCGTCAGTGGGAGCACGACGCGAGAATAGTCGGGGACATATTGTCGGTAATAGTTAGCTAAGCCCAGAAAGCTTCTGAGCTCCTTCTTTGTTTGGGGCCTCGGCATCTCGTCTATTGCCTTGACCTTTCCTGGATTAGCGCTGTGCTTCCCCGACCCAACCACATGGCCCAAAAATTCGACTTCTCGTCTCGCGAAATGACATTTGCCTGCGTTCACGGTGAACCCGGCGGCTGCGATCGAAGCGAGCACCGCCCGAACGTGCCTCAAATGCTCCTCCCAGGTGTCTGAATAAATCGCGAGGTCATCTATGTAGGCACATGCGTACTCGCGGTGCGGTGCTAGTACCTGGTTTATGACCCTCTGAAATGTCGAACTCGCATTTCGAAGGCCGAAGGGCATGACCCTCCATGCGTACTGCCCCACCGGAGTGACGAATGCCGTGAGGGCCTGTGCCTGCTCGTCAAGGGATATTTGCCAATAGCCTCTCAGCATGTCTATTAGGCTGATGAAGTTGGCCTTCGCTACTCGGAACAGCAGCTCGGACGGTAGGCTCATCGGGAAGGCGTCCTGCTCGGTTATCGCATTCAACTTCCGATAATCGCAGCACAGGCGCAGCCCCCCATCTTTTTTAGCGACGCAAACCACTGGGTGAGCATGAGGACTCTCAACGGGATATATTAGTCCCCACTCCAGGAGCTCATCTACTTGCCTCTCCACTTCCTTCCGATACGCCATCGGGACCTTGTACGCATGGCCAGCCCGTGGCTGAGCACCCTCCTTTAGCACGATTTTGTGCGCTCCTAGCGTGCATTTGCCGGGCCTACTGCTGAAAACCTGGCCATTCTCCTCGATCAGTGCCTCTAGATCTCGGCGCTGCGCTTCGTTCAAATGTTCGAGAGCACCCGGCGGCAGCGCGTCGCCTGGCACTGAGCGCATGGGGAACGTGGGCACGTCGCCGAACTCCGCGTCGCCCTCGATTATCACCCCTACTACATTCACCCGTGCGTGGTATGCTCTGAGCTTGTTTGCGTGTACAGTCCGACATGCGCCATTGTCGAGCTTGATCAGATAACTGTACGGGCGCGTCTTCCGCATTACCGTCACAGGCCCCGTCCACTTGGACATCAACTTTCCCTCGCCATCCCTTTCAAGCAACGACACCTGCTGCCCATCTGTGAAGTGTTTATCGACAGCGCGCAAGTTGTATTGTCCAGTGTACCTGCGTTGCGCTACCGTGCTGTTGTTACTAGCCTTTGCGTTTGCCTTGGCCAGCTTCTCGCGCAAAGCTGACAGGTACTCTGCCGCCGGCGTTGCCAAAGAATCTGGTACTGCCCAGTCTCCCGTCCAAGTTTTTTGGAGAATGGATAGCGGTCCGGTCGGTATTCTGCCATACATTAACTCAAACGGCGACTGCCCGGTCGTCTCATTAGGGACCTCTCTGTAAGCCCAGAGCAAGAATGGCACAAGCCTATCCCAGTCACGTCCGTGCTCCTGAATAATCTGGAATAGCATGGATTTGAATGTTCCATTCCAGCGCTCGACTAGACCGTTGCTTTGAGGGTGGTCCGGCGTGGAAAACCTCGGAGAGGCGCCCAATTTTCTGAGAAGCTCTTGTGTAAGCTTTGCGGTAAAATTTGTGCCCTGGTCACAGCACACTGTTTCAGGGACTCCCAGGCTCGCGAATATTCGCAAAAGAGCCTCACACGTGGCCTTAGCGGTCAGCGCTTTTAAACACACGACTTCGGGCCAACGGGTGTTCATGTCCACTACACAAAGTGCATAGCGGTGCCCTCGAGCTGACGGTGGTTCTATCGGTCCTATGCAGTCGATGTTTACCACTTGGAATGCGGCCTCTGGTCTAGCGATCGGCGCGATCGGCACTCGATCTGCTGTGCGTGCACGCGACTTCACCTGACATGAGTGGCATGAGCGGCAGTACTGCTTCACGTCGCGTGTGACCCCGGGCCAGAAGAATGAAGCCTTTATCCGCTGAAGCGTTTTCCGCTCGCCGAGATGACCTGCCCACACTGAGTCGTGCGCCATTTTTAACACCTCTGCGCGTCGCTCGGTTGGGAGGACAAGCTGAGTACATGGATGCCCAGCAACAGGCTCCTGGTGGAACAAAAGCTCGTCCCGGACCGCCATGCCGTGTGTTCCCTCTCTAGCCTGAGCCCACGCTTCCTGGAGTGATTCGTCTCCAATCTGCGCCTCGCGAAACCGTTGCCGCGTCGTCTGTGCCACCGCGGTTTCCCCTTCGCTGCAATCTGCTGCTACCGCGCCCGCTAGAACCTCGTCAACCCGCTTCTCCCTCTCTTCGATTTCTTCGTCAGAACACTCGGCTTCTCCCTGTTCTTGCGCATGGACACGATCGCTCAGAAGCTGCTCATAGTCTTCGGGAGTGATTAACGCGCTTATCCCCGTTATAAGCTCGTCTGTGACTGCACACAGTATGCCCCGCTCCGACGGGTCAAATGATACTCGCGGTGCTCCCTGAGTTGTTACTAGGGGAACGTACGCCAGCTCCGCGACAACCTGCTTTCCGAAAGCCCCGGTGAGTTTTATTGTTGCCCCCGCGCATTCATATCGCGGCACGAGCGACCTGCGGATGACCGTGATGTCGGCCCCTGAGTCAATGCGCGCAGAACAGGGAGAAGTTGTTGGATGCCGACGTCTTGAGGTTCTAAACTTGCTCAGTCACATTACTCGTGGAACTTCAGGAAGTAAACTGTTTAATCACACAAAATAGCTAAGACAGAACGGAAGGTACAACAAGGAGAACAACTATGTACATAGTGATTGATCCGCAGAGTGACCAGACGAAATCAACCCCCGGTCCCACCAAAACGTCTTCTTTTAATCCCTAAGTCCCCGCCCTCAGTGGGGACACCAACCAATTAGGTCAAAACACAAGCACGCATCCAATCAAGGACCGGGGAAACGAAAACACATCCAATAAAACACATGGGAGAGGAAAACACATTGAAAAAGAGACAGAGGAGCGTAAAACACGCCCAATCAAAGATTGGGGAGAGGGGACAGTTCATTGTCACGAATACTAACAATTCCCCTCTCGGATCACTCCATCCTCCCCCGCGGGGCGGCATGATTACTCGCTTAAAGAGCATGCGAGGGCCGCACAGATTGTCGAAAGCCGTGCCACTTAAGGCGCCGTCGCTCCCCAATTCTTCCTGATGCCCCACGTGTACAGGAAGTGCCTGGCAGTCATATGGAGCTGATAAGCGCTCACAGTGAACATGAGGAACGCGTCTTCAAAATTGCCTCCTAGCCACACACTGAACGACCGCCGCCCGGGTAATGGCCTTGGGCAGCGTCGCCGCGGTAGGGATGAAAGGCGACGCGCCTTAGTTGCTGCTTCTCGGAGCGGGCTGCGAACAATGGGGCCCGGCCAAGCTGGGTCGTCTGCGCACCCCGAACTCCCCTCCGTCGCCGTCCGCTTGACTCGTTAGTTCCATGTGGAGTCAAAAGGAAATGGATCACAGCGTACGCAGTCTTGTCCACATACAGGCGGCGTTCCGTACGTGATTACTTGAGGCTCCGGATGTGTCCAAGCCAGCCGCGCACGACACTACCCTCGGTAAAGCAGTCGTCGCGTACGCCGGAGAATGACCTTGAACGACCTTCAGCCCAACCACGTTTATCTTCTCATGGCGCGGCTCGGGTGTCCACCGATATATGTGAGACAGTTACTGCGCCATTTCCTTTCCTCAAATCATACACACGCACGCATACTCACGCACAAACAGGGAGAGAGAGAGAGAGACGGGTTTCGCTCAATGAGGCAAGCAAGGCTTACGCCTTAAAACGGAGCAAACTAGACTGGACACACCAGAGGAAGAAGACACCACACGCGCTGACTCGTAACAAAAGGTATAACGAAAAGGAGCAGGAATATAAACGGAGAACCACCGAAAACTGCCCACATCACGGCAGCGTGAGATATGGGGACACACGTGGCATGAAAGAGATTGCGTACAAAAGTTACCAGTTAGGGGTAGAGGACCTAAGTAAAGGCATTCTTCACCTGACAGGTCCACTCAAGGATGGCTGACACACAGGTTAATTTGTTTGTTTTATCATAATAAAAAAGGCTTCCATTACCTCACTTATCCTGTCCTGGTGACGGGACAGGGTAGTGGTGCTCGGAAAGTATGGGCGTGCATTTGCATTTTCATTTACCTATTTTATCGGGAAAAACACCTTCAGTGGCACTGTCGGATAAAGAATTGCGTTACTTAGTTCTAAGTGGCTACCCTCTCCTCCTGACTAGCAATATTTGTACGCAACCTCATTTAGCGTTTCACCTTTACACCACGCCGTCGGAATGTTACGCAGTTTTCGGTCGTTACCTCCATGTATTCCTTCGCCTTTTCATTACACCTTTCGGCGCGAGTCAGCGCATGTGGTGTCCTTATTCTCATGTGTTTCCCGTCTAGCTTGCGCTGTTTTTCACCATGTGAATACGAGGCACTATTGCGAAATGTCGTTGAGCACACATGACTAACGCGAACATTTCAAGCACAAAGCATTCGGCGCTCAACTGTCTCTGTGATTGCAGGACTTATTGCGACATGCATGTGTGGTGATATGGCGCATTGTTATCCACGTATTAGGGGCGATATGATATCGTTCGAATCACTCCGTTCTGATTCTTTTTGCACTTCGATTGCAGCATGTACTCGCTGCAATGAGTCATACAGACGTATGGATGTATAAGAAGCGAATAGAATCAAGAGAAGATAGTTTTGTCATAGCGGTCTTACGTTTATTACACGCCGTCCAACCTCTGCACAAACTGAGAGCACAAGGCGCGGTTTAGAGTGCGCGGAAAAAGGCGACCCCATTGTTAACTATTTCCACATTAGAAATCTACACACGATTAGAATTCTATACTAAAGGTATTATAAATTATATATTATAGATCTATACCCGTATTTGAAGTACCAACATGGCCAATAAAATTTATCAGCGTAAAAAAACGCAAAATTCGAACGAAAGTGAAGAGAAAATGTCTTTGCTTGTTTACTCGAAGCAGCATAACAAACTGGCAATAAATTGGTATGGTTTTGTCCTTCAACAGCTGCACAAAAGCCTACATCGACGATATTATTCATTTTAAATTCCCCCCAAAGTGTGCGTCGATTGCCAACCGTGTACCGATTCCGCGCCGGGGAACTCCAGACAGCGATTCCTTCGTGGTTTTTCGTTTATACCTTTACACCATCGAGAAAATAGATAGTGGGCCTCACATTAGGTTGCCACTAGCCTCAAACAACCACGAGTTTGCCGCGAAATGTTTAACCAAGCCAGATTTCACATACGCCGACCTCAGAAGCAGTCCTTCGAAGCGCCGCCATATTGCATCAATTTAGGCGCCTTCTGTACATGTCGTGGAAATCACCAGAACCCTTATTGCGTTCGAGTATAGCAAGAGAGACTGATGGCCTTCTTAATGGCAGCGTCATAATATTCCCAAACGGCGGCAGGTGGCAACCATTCATCGGAATTCGTTTTTCCGATTTGGTCGTCGCCCTTTTCAAACGCGGCTGTAAAACTCGGCCAGTACTGATCTGTCTCCAAGTTTCCCCTCATTAGCATTGACGCAAGGGATTTATTTCACTTTTTTTATTCATATTTGTTCTGCACCGACTGCAACGCCACCAACCGATGGTTGCCGCTTGATACGCAGCACAGTATAGCGAGTAGCGAGCTTTGTAGTAAACTGGCAAAAAAGGTTTGGTTTATGGTTTATGGGGTCAAACGTCCCAAAGCGACTCAGGCTATGAGGGAGGCCGTAGTGAAGGGCTCCGGAAATTTCGACCACCTGGGGTTCTTTAACGTGCACTGACATCGCAGAGGACCCGGGCCTCTAAAATTTCGCCTCCATCGAAATTCGACCGCCGCCGCCGGGATCGAACACGCGTCTTTCGGGCCAGCAGCCGAGCGCCATAACCACTCAGCCACTGCAGCGGCTTGGCAAAAAAGGAACGGGTCGGGTTCGAGGGTGTTCCTTTTCTCCGCGGATGTTCGCGGGGCGGCCAAGCCTTGGCTGGCACAACATTTGGAGCCAAAAGTACAACTGGCACCAAAAGGAAATGAGAAGGCAGCCTTTGAGAAACCATCGCCTCCCGAGAGCGCAGAATTGGCATCCGGCCGACCTTTCAGGCAATCCCAACGAAGAGAAGGACGAAGGGAGCTCGTTCCATGCTTGCGCATCACGCGCCACACGTGTCCTCGTTCGGCGCTGGCCACCAGGCGAACGTGCTTTTCCGGCTTCGAATCTCACCCGATCTCCAAGGCCTGCGTCTTTGCTGCTGTACTGGAAAATTCAGCGACTCCCTGCTGTCTTCCCGTCTCCCGCTTCACGATCGCCATTTCAGCGCGCTCTTCAACGAAACTGGCGGCGCAGGTGGTCTTCGCGGGTGACAACTTGCAGCAGAGGACAACTTTCGGCTGGATCCGGGTACGGCGCGTGGGCCTACAAATGTTACCACAGCCGGAGCGGTCTTGGCCCATGGACCCTGTTGTTGTGCACCCTGCTGCGATGACGGACCACTGCCCCTACAGGCTTCAGCTGCTGCAATTAGCGTCGACCCGGAGCTGCTCCTTCGTGCTGTATGAGGGGTTGCTGAGAAGCGAGCGGCTGGTTGACTTCGGCGAGTTGTGCGCCCTCCGCACCGAGGCAGGAAGCGTTCCTCTTCTCGGCAGCGCACTGGTGAGCGTTCTGCGTCTCATGGAGGCCATGGAACACCTTGGCAATTTCGTGCTGAAGAAGGTTCCCATTGCTGTGCATTCCCAATGCGAGATGTCTCACGATACAGAGCACGACGGTCGGCATTACGATATCGACGAGCCTGGAGTCAACGCTGGGCACCATGTCATCGCCTTCCGCGCCCAGCGCACGATGCTACTGGTTTCTCGCGGCTCCGGTCGTCTTGATCAAGGCGACCAGGTTGTGCTGCTGGTTCCCCACCACGCTGTCGCTGGACTGTCCAGCCTGGCTCCACACACTTTGGACGCACTACCACCCGGCTATCGCTGTCACGAAGAGGCAGAACTGCTCGCGGACTTTCGTCATGGGCTCGTCCAGGCCTCTGGTCGAGTCATCCATAGCTCTGCAAACTACCCTGTGCAGACACCTGGAGTGCTGCCCAGTCTTAATGTCGTAGATGACGTGGCAGACCTCGCTAACCTTCTGCGAAACATCCTGCAGGTTATTGCCAAAACCCTCGCTCACGACGCCCGCGGAGCGCGTGGCCTATCCGGTCCCGGGATCGTCAAGCGAGACGAGGAAGAAGTTGGGGACCTCCTGCCGGTCCCGTCCTGGCCGCTACCCGCTGTCATCCAGTAGTCCTGGTGGGCGAGCTGGGCGTCTACAATCTGCGGTGCTTCGGTGTCATCGAAAAAGAAGCGGAAGAACTCTCGCACCAAAGCACGCAGCATGAGTACGCCACGGCTACGAAGCTGTTTGCCTAGGGGAACTTCCGGGTCTTGATGAGGCCACTGCAGGACCTGCGCCGGGAGCTGGACATGCGGCGCTACCGCATGCCTCACTGCCGCCGTCGTCTGACATCCGACAAGAGCGACAGGAGGATTAATGAGCGGAGCAACGTCACGTTCACTCAGCTTTATTGGTACGCCATTGATGCCATTGATGCCATGATGCCTTTTTCTTCACACTCACTTGAGACTGCGACTTGAGGCGAGAAGCCATCGACGCATTTATCGGAGCGAAACTATATATATACATGGGGACGCCTGCCGCAACCCATGACCTGCACTCTGGACATGTCTTGCAATACGGACGTGCATATCTTTTTGTTCACCATCCTTAACTATATGTGCCAGATAGTGATGATAATGCGCTAATGTGATAAATGCAGAATTGTTCAGTCGATCTTGGCGTTTTCTCCTCATTGTGTTGCTTCGACTGCCGATGAGACATTCGTCCTGTTTGCCAGACCAGCGAAGTTTCCTGTAATCGGCCCTGACTATAGTCTTTTTTTAAGTTGCGGATAAAAGGGAGAGTTGTTGTTGCCCACAGATAAAGCGCTAAACGTGCTGCCTTGATTCCGGGGTACTTTTTTCTGTCTGAAATCGAAGATTTTGCGTTCTCGTGTAGATCGTTTACGCGGGGAAATCAAAGGTGAAGAAAAAGTATTTACTCACCCACTTTAATGAGATTAGTCTCATTTGTGACACAGAAGTGTTCTATAAAATCTAATATCATATATCGCGCAGCCGGCTATTGGTGATGGATGGATGCAATTTAGGACCCCCGTTGTCAGCGTGCTCGGTATTTCTTTTCCTTTCAAACTTAATGGCTCCATTTACAATTCACCATTTTTGTTTAAATACAAAGTCTACTCAGGGTTACGTCTGATCAATTTTCAATGCTGAGCTTATATCTTATCACCGCCCTGCTTTTAAGCCCCCGATATTCCAGATGCTTTTTGCAAACGTCCATCACAAATACATTCACATTACCTTCATCACAAAACCCCAATGCCTCAGGGACAGTGATTTTGCCTGCATCGAGATCTGGATGGATACTGGGACATTTTATTTAAAAAATGTTCAATGTGTCATCTTATTGCTTTGATTTATTTCTGTAGCTGCGCGTTCTAAGATACCGTGATCTAGCTACAAAGAGTTGGTTGCTCCCTCATGAGTTATAATAGAACGATCAGCTTCTTAATTTGCCTTTTCCATTTTCAATACAGGTCTGGAGTCTGGTTTGTTTTCATTGCATCAATCCTTTGACATGCTAAGCGCACAACTTTGCAAGAGAACGGAGAGTGACAGATCGCATGATCGCTCTGAACAAAGCAACACCAAAGCTTATTCTCAAGTAAACAATTGTGTAAAAAGTGAACCCACAGCTTTTTATCAGCATGTGCAGCACTGGCTTAGGAGTGCTTTTCTTGTTTCAGGGAAATTTCGCATCCCTCAGGTAGCAAATAATTGGTTTCTAGTGCCATATACCGAACGCAATAAATATTTCGCAAAAAAAATGAGCAGGGTAGCACGTCTTTCGCCATTTCTGTGCAGATATACTTTGCCAATAGTAGTAACATCCAATTTTTTTTCACAGTGTCATGCGTATTAGGCACCTTCCAAATGGAAATTATTTCCATGACAGTTCGGGTGCTTGCTTCATGAGTTATGACCCTTTGTACGAAAGTATTCACATCCCTTCCAAAAATTGACCGCTGGTATTTTGAGCTGGAAAACTAACAAAATTTCTTTCTTTAGGCCTAAATATAATATTTAGGCGGGTTTGGACTGTAAAACTTCTATTTCCAACAGTTTGAGGGGCTTTAGGCCCTTCGCCTAAACGATGGCCGGAAGGTGCTGGCCCCTGAGGCGTTTTAGGCCAGTTGGACGACCTTTGTCTGGGTCTCCGGATCGGAGCTGAGTAGGAGAGCCTCCCATTGGTCAAGCGACTTTATTTTTTGTTCCCTCTAGGAGGGCACGAACGCATTTCCAAAAAATATGGTTGAGTTCCGCTTAGTCGTTACATAGCTTGCGCTCATTTGAGTTTTGTCCCGGATAAAAATGTCAACACATAACCGGGTTCGGGAACGTATGAGCTTGGAGACGGCGCCAAGAGGTGGCCTGACTCTTTGTCAATGATTGATGAGCAGGCGGTACCTTGCTCTCTTGAGTCTGTAATGTTGTGTGATCTAACACACAAGACGATCCCTGTCTGTGAAGCCCTCGGTATGCCCACAGGCTCGGAAATCAAGACCTTGAGCCAAAGTAGAAGACTGGGCGAGTTTGTTTGTACTCATTCTGAAATCCAGCGCACACAGTCCAGGGACGAAGAAAGGAAACGACAACACGAGCGCTGACTTACAACTGATCTTCGTTGAGCAACATGTGCACAATATATAGGAAGGAAGGAAGTAGCAGATGCAATCAGAAGCAGTCGACGTCAGGTGTAAATGGCCATAAAAGCGACAAAAACGTAAAAGGGTGGTTAGGATAAAACAAGACGAAGTCTCAAAAGAGATGGTAGCGGTGACCAAGCACTATGGTTGACTACGTAGCGAATGATGTCAGAGGGTGTAAAGAGCCATAAAAACGAAAAATACATCAATAACAAAAAAACGATAAAATATAACAAGTGGACGGCATATGAAGATGACGAGGTTATGCTGACTACTGTACTACCTTAATAAAAAGACTAAAAAGATAACATGATTGAATTAGGCATGCGCGAACAAATTTAACTAATTTTCTAGAAGGCAAGCTCACTCTCTCATTCAATGGTTTTTGACATATTACATGCACAATGACACGCTTGCAAAAGGAATTAACAAGCACATGTTTTCACATTTTTATCTTTTTCTTGTTCCTTTTTTGGAAAGGAACGTCCTTTCTTTGTCTGATAAGATTATAGACGGCGCACTGACACAGGTATATTTATTAGATTTTATGTTGAAGGCTTCAATCACTTCCCTGGTTAGTTGATCAGCGTGGCGTCCTATGACATTGCAAAGTTTTAATTCTGGCTGACAGGCACTGCAGTTTTCTACATGGGCTGCTATATGTCCTTTTTCCCCTTTTTCCACATCTTTGTCATGTTCACGTAACCGGTCATTAAAGAATCTGCCTGTCTGCCCATTGTATTTGTCACCGCATGTTAAGGGGATTGAAGAAATCACTTATCTCTGAGAGCATAAATTGAATTAAGTGCTTTCACCTCAATATAAGATCAGTGTGCAATAAACAAGATTTACTTAATATTCTACTAGAAAAATTTAACTTCAATTTTGAGGTAATAATGCATAGAGAAACTTGGCTTCATTCAGAGTATGATAATATCACTGATGACAGGTACAATACATTTTGTCTGAATCGAACTCGGAAAGGTGGTGGCGGTCGGTTGTTACACGTAAAAATATGTATAGAGTGTGATGTGCTTGATCAGTTTTTTATTGTTTCCAATGATGTAGAGTGCCTTACTGCCATAAGTCAAAGGTATCTTATAGCTGTCATGTATCGTCCTCCTAATGGAGTAGTTGACTCTTTTGTTAGTCACCTTGAAGGCATCCTTAATTATGGAAGCAATAACAACCTCAACTTGTTTTTGGGTGGTGATTTCAATATTGACCTGATGACTAAATGGAACACTCAGCAGTGCTTAGAAACCATACTCCTATCACACTCCTTTCACAATGTTATCAAAGACGCTACACGCATAACAACAACGTCGTGTACCTTATTGGACGTCTTTGTCACAAACATACCTGAACACGAAGTTTTTGGTGGCGTTATCACGTCTGCCATAAGTGACCACTTGCCTATTTTCTTACTCTCTAAAAAAACGCTAAGGAAACATAGGGACGGAGCCGATATAATTAAAGCATTCCAAGAGATTAACAAAAAAACTTTCAACACATTTTGCAGAAACCTTTGTGCAGTAAACTGGGAACCAGTGTATAGCTCCCCGACCTGCGATGCCGCTTATGAAGTATTTTTGAGATTGTCCATTGATGCATACTCAGGTTCATTTCCAATGAAAACTTGCAAGAAAAGAAGAAAAGTTCGAAAACCTTGGATAGATAACGATTGTTTGCAACTAATAAGAAAAAAAGAAAGGCTATTTACTAGGTTCTTGAACACTCACAATCTGAAAGACTGGGAAATTTTTAAAGGCATAGAAACAAAACAAATGCTAGGCTGCTGAAGGCAAAACAGGTTTATTTATGCAAATACTTTGAAGTTGTTAGTGCGCCTAAATAGAGCTCCTGTGCAGGAAAATATTAATGAAATCATATAGAACAATACAGTCATTACGGGAGCTATGCTAGTAGAGGAATTTAATACCTTTTTTGTAACCTTGGTCACCAGAACACATTCCTCGGAGGCAACAAATGGAATGATTAGAAATCCACAAAGTCTTTACATTGACCTTACAAGCGAGACTGAGGTCTGTGCCGTGTACCATTCACTGAAAAACAGCTTTGCTTGTGACATTGATAATATCCAAATAAGACCAGTAAAATATGCACTAGACCTCATTTTGTCGCCGCTCACATACTTACACAATATTTCCCTCTCAACAGGCACTTTCCCCAGGAAGATGCAATTCGCTAAGGTAGTCGCTATATTTAAAACAGGGGACAAAAATAATTTGTCAACCTATCGTCCAATTTCCATCTTGCCAGTTTTATCGAAAGGGCTAGAAAAACTCATTCACACACGAATTACCAAGTTTGCAACTAAACATAATTTAATTAATCCCACTCAGTTTGGCTTTAGAAAAGGAATGTCCACAGAATATGCTCTTTTGGCTCAAAAAGAAATAGTTTTGAAAGCAATCGAAGAAAAATATGTAATTGCAGGTTTCTATATATAGACTTCTCGAAGGCATTCGATAGCATAAACCATGTTACTTTGTTAAAAAAACTGGAAGTATATGGAATACGTGGAATACATCTCGAACTCTTAAAGTCTTACCTCGAAAACAGAATGCAGTGCGTTTCCATGCAGGAAATTTTATCCACTTGCCAACCAATAAAAGCAGGTGTCCCCCAAGGGAGCATACTTGGCCCCCTATTGTTTAACTTGTACATAAATGATATCACGAGCATTAGTTGCAACGCAGAATATGTAACATGTGCAGACGACACGACAATATTTTTTCCGCAGTCGTTCCTATCATTCTCTTCAATCCGAAATAAACAACACTCTTGAAAAACTGGCCACCTGGAGCGCAATAAATTCTTTACAGATTAATGTTAATAAAACAAAGGCAATTATTTTCACTTCCAGACAAGCAGCCAGCGCTCCAGAGATGACGTTCACCTTAGGCGACGCAGATATATAAATCGTAGATTCTGTCAAATGCCTTGGTGTCCACTTTCACAAAAATATGTCCTGGGACACGCACGTTGACCACGTGACCACACAGATAGCAAAAGCTGCTGGGGTCATAACTAAATATAAATCGTACTTACTGACGGCTGTTAAATTACACATTTGCAATTCACTTTTCCTTTCACATGTTAACTACTGTGTCTTAGCGTGGGGCAAAACAACAATTGGTAATTTAAATCGCATACATGTCCTACAGAAAAGAGCGATCCGCGGCATAGCAAAGGTTCCTTACCATGAACACACGCCCGAACTTTTCATTAAATTTCACATTCTTTCCATCCACATATGCACTCATTCTACCTTGCAAAGCGATATCAGCATGACTCGCATGAAATTCTCCGTACACTTGCAAACTTGACTCCTCACAAAAGACAATACACGCAATAATCTAATTTGGAAAATTACTTACTCACGATTAAAACTTTCTGAACAAATGCTCAGTCATGCACTACCGACCCTACTAAACCACCTTCATTGTCAAGGAATAAACATAAGCACCATTAACAACAATTATACTTAAGTCCTTCTTTTAACGCGAGAGTGAGCGTGTATGAAATTATTCATGTATTTAGAAATTCTCTTTCCATTGTAAAATTGGTGTGCTACCATGGCTGCCCTGTATATATTGACTTTTATTTGTGGCTGGAGATTGAGTGCATATTATATTGTATTGCATATTATACGTACTGACTGTTACACTTTCTAATGTATAAAGATGTATATTTCTAAATCTTCCAATGTATATGCCTTGTAAACAGGGGGCTCGAAGCTCGTCAAGTGGAAACTTCCACTTTTTATTCGAGCCCTCCTCGACCTCCGTTATTTCTTTTCCAGAGGAAGAAATAAATATTGATTGATTGATTGATTGAATGATTGATTGATTGATTGATTGATTGATTGATTGATTGATTGATTGATTGATTGATTGACTGACTGACTGACTGACTGACTGACTGACTGATTGATTGATGGTACGAACTGTTTTTGGTGTATGGTTATGCATGTTCTTGCTGTCTTGGAAGAAGGGTTAACTCGATTGCAGATATTGGCCAACTTTTCGGGTGCTCAAAACACCACCTTCAGTTTTGCATGATTCATAATGTTTTTGAGGTAATGGGACAGAGCGTGGCAGTATGGAATGACTGCGACTTTTTGTTTCTTTCTGTCTTTATTCTCCCTAACTTCTTCAATTTGCCTGCCTTTTCTTTTGACCTGCTTTTGAAGTTTCTGGGAGACAGAAATTAAAAATGATTGGGGTAGCCCGCTTCTGATAACCTATTGCATTGATTTTTAAAGCTGGAAAACATGCGGAGGGGACATGATTTTTTGAGCGCATTAGACATACAAAGACTAGCAATCGCTCTCTTCACTAATTTGGAATGAGCTGAATGGTACGAAATCGCCGGTTTCTTATTACGTGGTTCATAGGTCCAACAAATGTGGTGGCCTTGGAACAAATGTGGTGCACTTGGCTCTGTCCCATAATTTCAAAAAAATTATGAATCATTCAAAAGTGAAGGTGGTGTTTTCACCACCCGAAAAGTTGGCTAATATCTGCAATCGGGTTAACCCTTCTTCCAAGACAGCAAGAACAGTTCGCCCCATGTGATAAGGAAGTGATTTATTCAATCCCCTTAACATGCGGTGACAAATACTTTCGGCAGACAGGTAGATGCATTAATGACCGGTTATGTGAACATGACAAAGATGTGGAAAAAGGGGAAAAAGGATATATAGCAGCCCATGTAGAGAACTGCACTGCCTGTCAGCCAGAATTTAAACTTTGCAATGTCATAGGACGCCACGCTGATCAACTAACCAGGGAAGTGATTGAAGCCTTCAACATAAAATCTAATAAATATGCCTGTGTCAGTGCGCCGTCTATATTCTTATCAGACAAAGAAAGGACGTTCCTTTCCAAAAAAGGAACAAGAAAAAGATAAAAATGTGAAAACATGTGCTTGTTAATTCCTTATGCAAGCGTGTCAATGTGCATGTAACATATCAAAAACCATTGAATGAGACTGAACTTGCCTTCTAGAAAATTTGTTAAATTTGTTCGCGCATGCCTAATTCAACCATGTTATCTTTTTAGTCTTTTTATTAAGGTAGTGCAGTTGTCAGCATAACCTCGTCACCTTCATATGCCATCCACTTGTTAGATATTATCGTTTTTTATTGTTATTCATGTATTTTTCGTTTTTATGGCTCTTTACACCTTATGCCATTATTCGCTACGTAGTCAAGCATAGTGCTTCGTCACAGTTACGATCTCTTTTGAGGTTTCATCTTGTTTTATCCATACCATCATTTTATGTTTTTATCGCTTTTATGGCCATTTACACCTGACGTCGACTGCTTCTGATTGCATCTGCTACTTCCTTCCTTCCTGCATATTTTGCACATGTTGCTGAACAAAGATCAGCTGTAAGTCAGCGCTCGTGTTGTCGTTTCCTTTCTTCGTCCCTGTATTGTGTGCGCGGTTTTTTCAGAATGACCTCGAGCCAGTTCGTGAGCAGCTTCATTTCCAGCATGGGATGCGCGTGCGGGTTTCCAGACTATGTTCTTCTTGCGGTTGTCCTCTGCGGTCATCAGGATTCCGTTCGTCAGGGTGGAGACCCTCTCCTTGGCAGACTTCATCACTGCAACCTTGGAGTCACTGACTATCGCTTGCGTCCCAGTGCCCGCAATCGCGAGCGCGGAAAACTATTTCTTTCCGGTGAAAACAAAAACTGGCGTCTGAAAGGATTATATTCCATGCAGTTCTATGCCCTGTGTGTTTTTTCCGTCTTTGTTTGCTGCTTCCATACCTACCGGTTAGTTTCCTGGTCCTTTTCTGCCACTTTGAGTCAACGCACGTATCGGCCAGCTTCCTCAGGCGACCTGATGGGTGGGTGGATGGAATATAGGAGCGTCCCCTCTGAAACGGGGTGGTCGCAGCTGGCACCATGCTTGGCTTTTTTTAACGCGAGTGCGTTAGTACCCCCCCCCCCCCCCATACCGGAAAAAAAAAATCCTCCGGCGTCAGCGTCGGCATTGGCGACCGTTTAAAGTCTCGTTGCCGGAGTGGCCGGAGCAGGTGGACCACCTAGGTCAAGTGACCTTGTGGCGCCATCGCAACCTGCCCACCGGAATTGTGAGAAAACTGCCCTCGATGGCAGGTGGTGTTTAAATTAATGATTGGCACCAGAGGGTACCTGGGTCACGCAAGCACCACCGGTGACAGCACCCGCCATCGCACGGCAGTGGCGGCATCGCTTAACCGACACAGCACTGCGCCAGGAGTGGTATGAGGACGCGCAGGGATCTATGAGTGTAAACTAGAGAATGACTAATTCCGCATGTATGGGCATTAACCCATTCAAGATATCGCCTCATACGCTCAAGGCGGAGCTTAAGTGTCCCCTCCAATTTTTGAACCGAAAAGCTCCCCTACCCTCGGTAAATCTGTCGTCGCGTAGGCCGGAGAATGACCTTGAACGACCTTCAGCCCTACCACATTTATTTATTAGACGGCTAATGCGCCATTTCCTTTCCTCATACGACGCGTACGCACGCACGCACAGTAAGAGAGACGGGTTTTCGCTCAATGGGGCAAGCAAGGCTTGCGCCTTAAAACGGCGCAACCTAGATATGGGGACACACGTGGCATGAAAGAGATTGCGTACAAAAGTTACCAGTCAGGGGCAGAGGACCTAAGTAAAGGCATTCTTCACCTCACAGGTCCACTCAAGGATGATTGACGCACATTTCAAGCACAAAGCATTCGGTGCTCGACTGTCTCTGTGATGGCAGGCCTTATAGCGGCATGCATGTGTGGTTATACGCTGCTTTCTTATCCACGTCTGGGGGGGGGGGGGGGCAATACGATACCATTCGAATTCCATTCCATTCTGATTTTCTTTGCACTTCGATTGCAGCATGTACTCGCTGCAATGAGTCATACAGACGTATGGATGTATAAGAAGCGAATAGAATCGAGAGAAGATAGTTGTGTCATAGCGGTCGTACGTTCATTACACGCCGTCCAGCCGCTGCACAAACTGAGAGCACAAGGCGCGGTTTAGTGTGCGCGCAAAAAGGCAACGTCATTGTTAACTCTTTCCACATTAGAAATCTGCACAATATTATAAATCTATACTATAGATATTATGAATTATAAATTATAGATCTATACTCGTATTTGAAGTACCAACATGGCCAATAAAATTTATCAGCGTAAAAACACGCAAAATTCGAGCGAAAGAGACTGGAAAATTTCCTAGCTTGTGTTCTGCGAAGCAGCATAACAAACTGGCAATAAATCGGTATGGCTTTGTCCTTCAACACCTGCACAAAGGCCTACATCGACGATATTATTCATTTTAAATTCCCCCCAAAGTGTGCGTCGATTGCCGACCGTGTACCGCTGCCGCGCCGGCGAACACCAGACAGCGATTTCTTCGTATCTTTCGATTATTCCTTTACACCAACGAGAAAATAGACAGTGGGCCTCACATTAGGTTGCCACTAGCCTCAAACAACCACGAGTTTTCCCCTAAATGTTTAACCAAGCCATATTTCACATACGCCGACCTCAAAAGCAGTCCTTCGAAGCGCCGCCATACTGCATCAATTGAGGCGCCTTTTGTATAGGTCGTGGAAATCACCAAAACCCTTCTTGCGTTCGAGTACAGCAAGTGAGACTGAAGGCCTTATTAATGACAGCGTCATAATATTCCCAAACGGCGGCACGTGGCCACCACGCATCGGAATTTGTCTTGCCGCTCTGGTAGGCGCTCTCTGCAAACGCGTCCGTAAGCGAGAACTCATTTGTCACCAAGTTCACCCCTCATTGGCATTGGCGCAAGTGATTTATTTCACTTTTTGTATTCATATTTGAACTGCACCGACTGCTACGCCACCAACCGATGGTTGCCGCTTGATGCGCAGCACAGTATAGCGAGTAGCGAGCTTTGTAGTAAACTCGCAAAAAAGGTTTGGTTTATGGTTTATGGGGTTTAACGTCCCAAAGCGACTCAGGCTATGAGAGAGGCCCTAGTGAAGGGCTCCGGAAATTTCGACCACCTGGGGTTCTTTAACGTGCGCTGAAATCGCACAGGACACGGGCCTCTAGAATTTCGCCTCCATCGAAATTCGACCACCGCGGCCGGGATCGAACCCGCGTCTTTCGGGCCAGCAGCCGAGCGCCATAACCACTCAGCCACCGCGGCGGCTTGGCAAAAAAGGATCGAGTCGGGTTTGGGGGTGTTCCTTTTCTCCGCGGATGTTCGCGGGGTGGCCAAGCCTTGGCTGGCACAAAATTTGGTGCCAAAAGTACAACTGGCACCAAAAGGAAATCAGAAGGCAGCCTATGAGAAACCATCGCCTCCCGAGAGCGCAGAATTGGCATCCGGCCGACCTTTCAGGGAATTCCAACGAAGAAAAGGACGAAGGGAGCTCGTTCCATGCTTGCGCACCACGCGCCACACGTGTCCTCGTTCGGCGCTGGCCACCAGGCGAACGTGCTTTTCCGGCTTCGAATCGCACCCGATCTCCAAGGCCTGCGTCCTTGCTGCTGTACTGGACAATTCAGCGACTCCCTGCTGTCTCCCCGTCTCCCGCTACACGATCGGCATTTCAGTGCGCTCTTCAACGAAACTGGCGGCGCAGGTGGTCTTCGCGGGTGACAACTTGCAGCAGTGGACTCCTTCGGCTGGATCCCGGTACGGCGCATTGGCCGACAATTGTGCCCACAACCGGAGCGGTCCTGGCCCGTGGACCCCGTAGTTGTGCACCCTGCTGAGATGACGCACCATTTTACCTACAGGCTTCAGCTGCTGCAATTAGCGTCCACCCGGAGCTGGTCCTTCGCGCTGTATGCGAGGTTGCTGGGAAGCGAGCGGCTGGTTGACTTCGGCGAAATGTGCGCTCTCCGCACCGAGGCAGGAAGCGTTCCTCTTCTCGGCAGCGCACTGGTGAGCGTTCTGCGCCTCGTGCAGACCCTGGAACACCTTGGCAATTTCGCGCTGAAAAAGCTTCCCATTGTCGTGCATTGCCAATGCGAGATGTCCCACGATACAGAGCACGACGGTCGGCATGACCATATGGACGAGCCTGGAGTCAATGCTGGGCACATTGTCATCGCCTTCCGCGCCGAGCGCATGGTGCTACTGGTTTCTCACGGCTCCGGTCGTCTTGATCATGGCGACCAGCTTGTGCTGCTGGTTCCCCACTACGCTGTCGCTGGACTGTCCAGCCTGGCTCCAGACACTTTAGTCGCACTACCACCCGGCTATCGCTGTCACGAAGAGTCAGAACTGCTCGCGGACTTGCGTCATGGGCTCGTCCAGGCCACTGGTCGAGTCCTCCGTTGCTCTGCAGACTACCCTGTGCAGGCACCTGGAGTGTTGCTCGGTCTTCATATCGTCGATGACGTGGCACACCTCGCTATCCTCCTGCGAAACATCATGCAGGTTATTGCCAAAAGCCTCGCACACGACGCCTGCGGAGCGCGTGGCCTATCCGGTCCCAGGATCGTGAATCGAGACGAGGAAGAACTTGGGGACCTCCTGCTGGTCCCGTCCTGGCCTCTACTCGCAGTCCTCCAGTAGTCCTGGTGGGCCAGCTGGGCGTCTACCATCTGCAGTGGCTTCGGTGTCGTCGAAAAAGAAGCGGAAGAACTCTCGCACCAAAGCACGCAGCATGAGCTCGTCGCTGCTACCGAGGTCGTTTGCCTAGCGGGACGCCCTCGTTTCAGCGGGGTCACTGCGGGACCTATGCCGAGAGCTGGACATCCCACGCTACCGCATGCCTCGCTGGGGTCGCCGTTGCGTGTCCGGCACGACCAACGGATGGACTAGTGAGGGGGGCGGCCTCACGCTGATACTAATGAATGATACGCCACTGCTATTTGAGATGCTTTTGACCCCACATATAGGACTGCGCCTTGAGGCGTCAATCGTAAATCCGTCGAAGTATTTCTCGCAGCGAAACTACCGAGAAGTGCCTGCCACCACCCATGATCGGCACGATGGGGATTGCGTCATTGTTGATGGTACATTTTTCTTGTGCCCCATTATTGACTGTGTATAATATGCCCCAACGAGGCTGATAATCAGCTGCCGCAGAAATGCAGAATTCTTCAGCCAGTCTGTGTTTTGTCTTCATTGCGTTGCTGAGACTGCCGACGAAATGTGGCTATTTAGGCCGGCTTGTACGTGGTCGCTCTAGCAAGAAATTTCGCGAGAAAATGGAATTCGAAAGGAAAAACGTGCACGCGCGGTGTGTTCTCTCCCACTCAGCGTCCTTTTTTTTCTCGGCGTTTCCTGTTCGTGCCGGTGAAAATATCGTGTTTGTTCAAGCAACACCGAACTCTTATCGAATGGCCACTGATTCTTATCAGCGGAGAAGGGGGAATGCTTATACTGCGGTGAAATAAAGCACTATACCGGTTAACGTACTGCCGGAGGCTATTTGTTCTTGCGAATATTCGTATTCCGCCCTGTAAAATCCCAAGAAGGCGAACATTAAAGCAAGCAAAAGGAGCAGCAGCAATTGCTTCGCCCCAGCTTAACGAGATTCGCATCATCTGGGCCATCGGAGATGTTATGCAAAAGCAGTGTCTATTATCGTATCACATCCCTCAGCTAGCGGCCACCTTGCTTGCATTCGAGTACAACATGATATACTGGAGGCGATATTAATGGTAGCGTCAGTGCTTCCAAGAGCGGCGGCTGGCGTTCTCCACACGCATTCGTTCTGCCGCTTTGGGCGTCGCTCACTGCAAAGGCGGCCGCAGAGAAAGGATGTAAGCACGTGGATTCAAAGTGGCTGTTCGGGCGAGGTTTTTGTCGTGACGGAACATACAGCGCTACGACACCAGGACGAACGCAGTAAGAGACAACACGAGCGCTAACTTTCAACTGAAGTTTATTCATTGCATGTGAAGTTCTTATACAGGCTGAATATCGCAGAAATACTACTAGGCTATCATGTCATGAGTCACCACATAACGCACTTACTTTTCATTTACATCATCAGGGAATTCAATTTCTTTCTTTGAGAGCGAGATAGATGCTGCACTAGCACATTAATCTTTCAGTTTTCGTATGTGTCTGGCTTCTACAATCTCAGCATCTATCCCGCAGCATCTATCTCAAAGAAGGAAACTGAATTCCTTCATCATGTAAATAAAAAAGTAAGTGCGTGTTAGGTGGTGACTCACGGCATGATAGCCTGGTAGTATTTCTGCGATATTCAGCCTGTTTAAGAACTTCACATGCAATGAATAAACTTCAGTTGAAAGTTAGGGCTCGTATTGTCTCTTCCTGTGTTCGTCCTGGTGTCGTAGCGCTATATGTTCCGACGTGGATTCAAGTTTCGCGAGAAATGATTTGTCGCCTATATTCGTCCTGGTGCAATTGATTGATTACTTCTTGCAAAAATTTTTTCTCGACATTTTCCGCACCGACGGCAAGCGTCTTCAACGACTTGGCAAGATGCATGCAAACTCTGCTGGGTTGCACATAGATGGGCTGACTTCTGACTTCTAAATCGACCCGGTGACACGGAGAAAAGTTTCAGACGTCCGCTTCAAGGCGCAGTCGTCGTTGTGTTTGCAACGGACACCTCTGGGCGATCTGCATTTTTACTACAAAAGGAATTCGAACGCACGCTTGTCTGAAGGGGGAAAACTGTTCTATTTTCTAAAGCAGTTGTAACATTCAAAGTTCGTCACTGAAATTTCTTTTGCGCCATCATGTCTTCCTTTTTTACGCACCAACTCTGCGCATTTTGTATAATGTCGCTTGCTGCTGAGAACCATTCCCCACTTGTTGTTGTTGTTGTTAGCCTTACAAAAGATGTCGCATACCCGCATTGGGGAGTTATTCTGTGCCCACAAGACTTTTTCTCATTCGCGCGTTTGCCTCTTCCACCACTTTTCCAAACCATTTACTCCCTGATTACCCAAAATACTCGTCCCGATGTAAGGCACAGACCCCATGCGTTGTGGGTATGTGGCATGTGATGTTTTAACTTGGTAACAGCGCGAAAAAAAAGGAGGAACAAGACAAAGAAGGATAAAGGTATATGCGCTCTCTCTGTCGCCTTCTTTGATCTATCGCTTTTTGCGCTGTGAAAATGAATTACCAACTCGCCCGCTTGGCGAAGTTGCTGCAGGAATCATTGGCAGTGGCGAAGTCGCTTAAACGTCAGTCTATTCTGCCAGCCACGGAGTGTGTAGTCATTCTGTCTGACACCAAGTACGCTCTACAGCGCCTGCAACTAGGCACCATCTTTGGTAAAATTTCCATCTGGTCTTTAACCTGATTCATGACAGTTCAATATTGTTTCCTTCTAGTGGCTACCATCTCACGTTGGACCCGCGGGTAACACAGCGGCAGACCTTCTTGCCCTAGAAACTCGGTCATACCCATCGTCAGTGGCTGTCTTAAAGGGCGAGAACTCCGCAACGCAGCTTTACTCGGGGATAACAGAAAGAGAGAGAACGGGTCTTTGTCTCCGTGCCGTGGGGTGCGGGTTTTTCGTTGTGCGGGCTATGGGTGCGGAGGGGTGAAAGGCGGGAGGTTGGAGAGACGGTGCAAGATCGCTATTGCTGAGCAGCCTACTCCCCACCGCACGGGGACAAAGGCCCGTCTCCTTCCCTTTCCTGCCTAGCCTGTACTGTAGTGTCACAAAACAAAGTTGTTCCCGAGTATAATGGTGCATCACTCTGCTGCATTTCAGTAATCCGTCGCCTTTGCACCTCCCTTGCGTTATATGAGACTTGTGCGACAGAGCTATACTCTATTGTATCGCGTGCTCACGAAGTCAGCCTTTACGCCGGCATGAATGCCCAAGAATTTACCATACTCTTATGTGCGCCAAGTGTTCTCTTGTAGATGATGTGAACCATTTCATTTTAGCGTGCCCGTGTTTTTATGCCAAGTATGAAGGAGTAGGTGAAGGTAAGTTTATTTAGAAAAGGCGACTGGGAGAATGGTCTTAGGTGGGCGGGGTCCTCAGTCCAGGACTCCGCGATAGCTTCTGCTATGCTGCGGGCCCGCACGATCAGCCGCTCAGGGAACTCCCACATGGAGTTGCATAGAATGGGTCGGGCGCTGTCGCATAAAGGACAGTGAGAGGGTTATCGTGCCGGGAAGAAGATGTGCTTGTGGTGGAGGATCGGAAGGAGTTCCACTGGAGCTTACGCCATGCCGGGGCGTTCCCCCTTGATAGGGATGAGTGCGGCGGTGGAAGTGTTCTTCACTGTTACCTGGATGTAGTCTGTAGAACTCGAGTATGTGAGTCTCTCTCAAGAGTGAGTGAGTGTGATTGAGTATGTGAGTGTCGTTGAGGCCTGCTGCCCGGCCTGTAAGTTCTCGGGCGAACGCAGGTATACGCGCTCGTTGCTAGAAAGGGACGCGAGGCCTGGAGCCCAGGCGATGCGTACCATGTGGAGTGAGCTGGTATCGGGGAGATTCTCCGGTGTGTGTTGTGCTTGGGGAGTGAGCAGTCCGGATACATACGCCTGGCAGGCGGCCTGTGAGTCGGTGACGACATTTATTGCCGCTCGCGTCATCATGTGGGCGTGATGCGGCTTGTAGTATAGCCGATGGCTCCCTCTTCCGCCAACTGGCTCTGATTCAAGGCGATCGATGCGGCAGCTTGTGCGTGGCCGTCCTCGTTCGTGACCGCCATACACATAGCCGGCTGGTCGGAGTAGCTGGCGGCATCAGTATAAAGCGTGGACGGATCGTTTCCGACGGAGCGCGTCAGCGCTTGCACACTCTGACCTGTCTTCTGCCTCTGTGATGAGCGGGATGCATGTTGCGTGGAATTGGTGCCATCTCTTCCTTCGCACGGATCGCGGGCGTCATGGGCGCTGAGTCGGGCGGCGGAGAGGAATTAAATGCTGGGTACCTAAGGCGGTCGAGGAGGGCTCTGACTGTGCGCGTGCTTTGCAGCCGGACAAGCTGGCCGGCGCGCTGTTCTTCGGTCCGTTCTTCGATTGAATTGTGGATGCCTAGTTGGAGCAGGCATTGTGTTGAGTCGTATGATGGAAGTCCCGTCGCCGTTTTGAATGCCAGTCGGAGGAGAGCGCTTAAGCGCTTCATTTTTATGCGAATGAATGTGTGGTAGGGCGTGCGGTACGTAAGCCGGCTCGTGTTCGAACATAAATCCCCTAGGCCAATAGGCCAATCCCCTAGGCCGAGGAAAACGCTGACGTATTGTACGTTCGTGGACCGCAGCGGGAAAAATTAGCGGTGGTTTAGCTCTGGTTAAACCTTCAGTGGCGCGATAGCTACAGCTTGAGGAGAACCTGTTTCGTCCCTGACCATCGTGCGTCAGTACAGCACCGGCTGGGCGATTAGGAAAGTCTTCCTCATGGGGGAAGTGGAAACAGCGACGGGAGCGCCACCTCGAAGGTTACGCGAAATTCCGTGAAACCGGAGAGGTTCTCTTCGAGATCTGCACAGCGTTAGGAGCGGTTGCAGCCGCACGCTGTCGTCATTTTCCGCGGCAGGCGCACGGAGAACCGTCGTACCTTGCCGCTGGACTTCTGGTTGCAGGCAGCGAAGCGAGCGCAGCAAAAGCGCGCTCTCGTCACCTTCCCCAGCAAATGCTAGGGAATGGCTTTGCCCCAAGAATGCGGCGCGCGCGGGAAATCCCAGCCGCCATTGTCGGCGCATAAAAATGTTCGCCGCCAATATTTCAGAAGTCGCGCCCCTGCCCCAGCCGGTAAGTCGGAAACCCTTCTTACGTAGCCTTCTATTTCCAAGGAATGCCTCGTTTGTGTTGTGTAGCTAGCTGGCCCGCTCTGTGTGTATTAATTGCAAGAGTAATAAATAGCATATGATTGTTAACGCTTTTTTGTACCTCTCCAGTGTCCCCCACATTTCCCCAAGCTGGCCGGGTGGAACTTCATCAGTTGAATTGCGAAGTAAGTATTTCGAAGCTCCGTTTCGCTGGGCGTTCATTCTTCATCTTCGTCCCACTTGACACGGCGCATGCGCACATCTGTGGCAGCTCGGATTCGCCGGCGCGCCGCCAGCAGCTGCAGCAGCTGCCCCGCACCACGTGACAGGTCACGTGACCAGCCAGGTGACGAACCACGTGATAAGCCACGGCAGCGCGCCGCCGGCAGCTGCTCCGCACCACGTGACAGCGTGGCGGCGCAGCCACGCTGAAGGCTCGAAATGCTACCGTAATGTAGCTATCGCTTGAAAAGACGAGGTTGTGAAGGATCAAGTCGTGGGACAAGTAATCGAACACACCTTTTAAGTCGGGGGCCAGGATCGCCTTGGTCTGTGCAGCGCTTGACGCCCCTGACTTCTGGTGACAGTGTCCATCGGAAATGCATGGGAACTTTCAGAAGCTGTAGCGTGTCTAAAAATGGCTCGATTTTCATGAGGTGATTGGTAGCGTTTTCTTCTTTAATGAGTGGAAGAAATATTGCAGACATATATTATTTTTTAAGTTTCATTTTTTTACAAATCGGAGGTAAATATCCAGAAAAATTGCACTTTCAAATATGTCGCTCTTTCATGTCATTTCGCGAAAAAACTAAGCTAAATATCAGAATTCCGTCCGCAACATTTCCTCCCTTTTTCTTTCTTGATTGTCAAGCCGCAATTTTCATTCATATTGAGCGTAGCATTTGCGTTTTACAGGCTCTGAAAATTGTGTATGTATTTTCTGCGGTGATTTGAAATTCGCGCCCAATTTAAGTAGCGCGACGTGGCTCTATCTGGCGTCAGAATATTTGTCGCTACTATACTTTACCACCAGCCTCTTGGTTGTCTGTGTTCGTGCGCGCAGGTTTTTACTCAGAACTTGGACGGACCTGAGATCTTTCCTTTTTCTTGCTTGGGCTGTATTCGGAAAGCATTTCTGCGTTTCTTTTTTGCTCGAGCTCTTGGTGCTGAAAGGAAGTGGAAGGACACACCCAAAAGTGCCCCCCCCCCCTTTCCTCTCCCGGCAGCCACACAATAAGGCATTGTTAGTGCCAAAACACAGGATGGGGGCTCCCTATTCAGGAGAGTGTGGGAGAACATCATTGTTTCTTGCCCAGCGCAGGAGCGCAGTGACCCAGATGTCGATACAAGTCAAGAATGAAGCTGCAAATATTCCTCACAGGAGGGCCTCGAGCCGATAGCGGCCGGCGCTTACATGAACCCACACGCCTGGTTGTTTGAAAACCGGTACTGGTACGCACGCCGAGCCGGGAGTCGGCGTTTCGGGTCCAGTCAATTCCGCCGCAAGGGGTAGGTCACTCAACTCGACCCCGAACCGATGTCCTTGTAAACGCTGTTGGGTCGAAAAGTAGGGTTATTGAAAGGAAAGGGGATAAATGCCAACTTGCTTTCCACGTGCGCCGTCGCACCTCCGATACAGTGATGGCGTGCCTCAATCCTGGAGGCTGCTACTGCTTGCTCGACGCTTGGAGTCCCTACAGCTGAACCGGTCTCGAATCGCTAAAATCGAGTTCATGTAAACACGCAGTCGTTGAGTTGGATTGACCATGCTCAACCCGACCCCCGAATCGACCCGACGCTATCGGGTTTATGTAAACAGGGCTAATGGCGTAGACTGATTCTCATGATGTAGCGATTAACCTCATTTCACATCAGGCTTCTTTTCGCCGAGATTAAAGACAGTAATACGCCGCAGGCGATCGGGAAGGTCTTCGTGTGGCGCGTTTGCGACAGCGAGGTTTTGTTCGCTGCGATGACAGCTCCTAGCCTGCCTGAGGAGAATGAACGTTCCGTTGAAGGACGTTTCTCGCATCGTGTACCCTGACGGCTCCGGAACTGAGCGACGATCAGGGTCAAAAACACTCTTGAGGTTTAAAAGGACACTAGCCTTATGGAACAGTGGTGGAGACGTAATCATTCAGATCAGGCGCCGCGGTGGCTGAGTGGTTATGGCGCTCAGCTGCCGGCCCGAGAGACGCGGGTTCGATCCCGGCCGCAACGGTCGAATTTCGATGGAGGCGAAATTCTAGAGGCCCGTGTGCTGTGCGATGTCAGTGCACGTAAAAGAACCCCAGGTGGTCGAAATTTCCGGAGCCCTTCACTACGGCGTCCCTCATAGCCTGAGTCGCTTTGGGACGTTAAATCCCCCCATAAACAGTAATCATTCAGATCAGTGACTCAGGCAGCAGTTGACAATAGGCAACTTTAAGGCTATTCCCGCGTGTACATTAGCACTACAACCACACCATCCTCTGAACAACTCACTCGGACCATATTTTCGTCCCTCACGCATGTGCGCGGGATGATATTACTGGCAGCCAACTGAGTCCATCCGCGCTCTGAAGTCCCACGAAATTCGGTGCTCCATTTGTCATCGCGGACATTGACTCCTCACTGCACCTGCTGTGCTGCCAGACCACTACTGAACAGCAGATATGTTTTCAGCTATGACGTTTGTTTACTGTCGCTCCATCGACTCCACGCAATTTGCCTCTCGCTAACAAGAATTTCAGCTTCTCTGCCTTAACCGGCTGCCACACTTCTTGTCTGCTGTCAGGTACGCCGGCCTTCCGAGAGCTGCACACTGCAATCTGTGAACTAGGGCTGCGGCCCTTGAGCATGCGTCTTCTTAAAAGGGATATAAGGGCGTTAACACTCTCCTTTCCGAGCTTGGTAGCTATCATCCTAGCGCACTCTTCAGATACAGAATACCTGTATGATGACCCGCGTCACCTTCACGACTTCACCGGCTTTCGTTGGCTCCGCAGATACCACGTACGCGGTCTCAAATGTAAGACCTGGACAGTGCGTTAGCAATTGCTATCAGACATTCAGTCAGACGTCTCCTACAACTGCTATATACCACTGTGCAGTTGCGGTTACTGTTGCGCGCGGCTAAAACGCTGTATCCTGCTTCCAGTTGGCTCTACCCTTCCAGTTGGCTCTACCCGTCCTGTTGACTTCCATCCATCAGCAGGCAGCATGGGTGACTGTAACAGAGTCCAGCGGCGAATAAGCTTCTCTTGTTTTTGGCCACGTTTTTCACTTTATATGTAGCGAAATTGCGTTCTTTGATTTGATTTCGTTCTGATTAACGGGCTGACCATACCCATGCGCTAATTTACTGTGCATCTATTTGCTTTTGTACAAGAGAATCATAAAATTGCTTCATTAATTTTGCTGTGAACTTTTATGGTTTATGGGGGTTTAACGTCCCAATGCGACTCAGGCTATGAGGCAAGCCATAGTGAAGGGCTCCGGAAATTTAGACCCCCTGGGGTTCTTAAATGTGCACTGACATCGCACAGTACACGGGTCTCTAGAATTTCGCCTCCATCAAAATTCAACCACCGGGGCCGGGATCAAACCCTCGTCTTTCGGGTCAGCAGCCGAGCGCCATAACCACCGAGCCACCGCGGCGGCTTAAGTGAGGTTAATAACGTATAGCGTAACGTAATAAACATATTCTTGTGTTTTCCGTCCCACCCCTTTGGGCCTACAATTCCCAGCTACCAAACGTTGTTATCTTTGTGTTTCTATGATTTTTGTATATCGCCGCCGGTACGTGTTGCTGTCACTTTGCTGGCTACGTGAAACACAGCCAGGTCACTATGGAACAACCATGATAAAGCGCAGCAGTTTCTAAGATGCTCGAGATGTTTATCAGTGTTTTAGGCACTTTGTCATATGGGAATCCTGGAATCCTTGTTGTTCGTTCTCTTCTTTCCCTTTCTCTTGCCTCAGGCGACACAGAGGCGGCTGGGTGACTAATCATTGTCATTCGGCCACAGCTCCACCCCGGCTTGCCAGTGGCCCTTGCCACTGGCCTTTGCCATTGGTGCTTTTTGGCGGGAATTAGAAACCCGCTTGGGCGGCCACGCGCTGCGCGACCGTCCGAGCGGAGCCCAGTGAGGGACTCTTCGAGACAGCGTAAGGTGCATACGCTACTTTTTGTCCGCACCGGCCTTTGCCGTTCGGACCAGTGCATACTCGAGCTCGTCAGCACGGGTCCACTGACCTGCACCGGATCGAGCCTGTCCAATGGGGTCCAGCGACCTCCGACAGGCGTACCTTGCGTTGTCTGGCCACTCTCTCTCGCAAACGGCCCAACGATTGACACGAGAGATAGAGATCACAGCACTTCCGCGGGGACATTGTGCTGCAGCGGCGTGCTAGCGACGGGCATTGCTCTTGTCGCTCCATGCGCGCAGCGGAGCCTTCTTCCTCGCGCGTTCCCGGGACGGGGTGACTGCTGAGTGTGTGTATCGCTGCAGGACGACGTTGATAAACGTCTCTTTTGTGAACATGGAGGCCTGTTTTCCTTGCGGCGAGTCGTTCTCCTCCCTGCGGAGGTTGAGTGCGCCACAGCGATGTCCCCTCAGGGTGCGTGTGGTGACGGCTGATCGGGGCCCTTGCCTCTCGCGAAGCCCGAACACGCGGTGGTTGGTAACCTGTACGTGCCCACTGAGAAACCCACACTCTCTAATGTCCGCTCCCATCTCGAAGTTGAGAGCGGCCGAGAGCGATCGCCATTCTTAACCCCACATCTGCCAACCGCACTTCCGCCTCCGACTTGTTTTCATTTTGTGGGCACAAGTTCGCCAGCAAATTGAGTTCATCGCTTGCCTGATTGCGTGCTGTCTATCACCGGGCTTCTTGTCGCGGCCGCGTGATATTTTGTGTAGGTGCAGGGTAGCAGTTCGTGGTTCGCACGCCTCCGTCAAGCCGCGACACAAGCTCGCGTGGTTTGCCTCCTGAGGACGTGATACCCATCTGTCGACTATAGAGTCAAGCCTGAATTTGGATCCCTGCCAGATAAGACCAGCCAAAAGAGCCAAGTCTCGGCATCAACCATAGTGTTTCTTGCAACAACAGCTCCGGTTAGTTTACACCAGCCCTGAATGCCGCTTATCGCCAACGGCTCAACCGTTGAGGATCCCGATGTCTGGCTCAACCAGTTTGAACGTGCGGCCGTTTTCAGCAACTGCGGCTACCCGACGAAAATGAGGAGCGTTGTTGGAAAGCACCGCAAGGATGGGGTACGAAAACCACGAAGATTCCTGAGCGCCGTGAAATTCGTTCACAAGAGAGCTGCTCAAGGCGTTAGTCAGATACAACTAAAGGGAGCGGCAAACGACCCTCAAAGGACGCCCTTGAGCCAGTGGCGTCGACCGATTCTCATGACGTCGCGGTTAATCCCGTTTCATGGAGGCACCTGACAGCCACCTGAGGTGGCGCTCTAAGCAATTAACCGCGACGTCACGAGAAACGGTCGACGTCATGGGATGGAGGGTGCCCTTTGAGGGCTGTTTGCCGCTTCATTCTTGGCTAGCACCGTCCGGAAAGAAACAGCGTAGCTTCTTGCTGTCACGCATACAGCACATCAACGAGACAGTGGTTGTTCAGGTCGATAAAGTAAAGGACCTCTTTCGTTGCGCTGACCCTGGCATAGCGAAGACAATGAAGCCTCTTTGATGCGACATGTTAAGGAGTTACTCTTCACCGGTATGATTCGCAGCCCACCAAACGCCGTCTCTGAATCCATCAGTGAATCATCCACGATTCAGAGGACCTTGGATGCACAAGCCCGCCATTACCAACGACCGGCAAAGCAGCCCGGTAAGCACGTACAGGTGCAAGCAGGGACAACCTGCGGGATCTGACCTGCGTGATTATCAGGGAAGAGCTGCGTCGGCTACTTCCGTTTTAAGCCCAGCTGCAAGCAGCCACTCTATCGTGCTCGTGCATAAGGAGGTGCATGCAGGAGGTGAAGCAGGGCGAATATTTGCCCTGCATCAACACGTGTTTTTCTTGCTGCAGTTCCAGAAACTGCGAAATTTCTGAGAAACCTAGTTCTCCTTAGTAGACATATGGCTGGACTCAGATGGATACTACGGTCCAATTACTCACTTAATTGGGTGCTATATTGACGATATATTAAATAGAATATATGGTATTACTGTGATGAAATTCTGTCAATTGTCGCACTTTCCGTAGTAATTAATTAGCAGAATTAATTTACTAAATTCACTTATCGCTGCAATCACCGTAACTTGATACACTATACGTGCAAGCAGCTGTTCCTGGCAGAGAAAAAAGTACCAGCCTTCTTGTATACGTGAGGGTCTTGTATGAGAGGCTGAAAAAAGTAAAGAGCAAGTGAAGAAAAGATAAACGAGACAAACACGAAATAGGTAATATCGCATGTAGACCAATTGCTAAAAGACGGAACACGGTGGCCAAGCCTTGGTGCGCACAACATTTGGAGCCAAAAGTACAACTGGCAACAAAAGGAAAGGAAATCAGAAGGCAGCCTATAAGAAACGATCGCCTCCCGAGAGCACAGAATTGGCATCCGGCCGTTCTTTCAGGGAATCCCAACGAAGAGAAGGACGAAGGGAGCTCGTTCCATGCTTGCGCACCAAGCGCCACACGTGTCCTCGTTCGGCGCTGGCCAATAGGCGAACGTGCTGTTCCGGCTTCGAATCGCCCCCGATCTCCAGGGCCTGCGTCCTTGCTTCTGTACTGGACAATTCAGCGACTTCCTGCTGTCTCCCCGTCTCCCGATAAACCATCGGCATTTCAGCGCGCTCTTCAACGAAACTCGCGGCGCAGATGGTCTTCGCGGGTGACAACTTGCAGCAGTGGACTGCGTACGGCTGGATCCCAGTATGGCCCGTGGGCTTATAATTGTTACCGCACCCGGAGCGGTTCTGGCCCGCGGACCCTGTTGTTGTGCACCCTGCTGCGATGACGCACCACTGCCCCTACAGGCTTCAGCTGCTGCAATTAGCGTCGACCCGGAGCTGCTCCTTCGTTCTGTATGAGCGGCTGCTGGGAAGCGAACGGCTGGTTGACTTCGGCGAGATCTGCGCTCTCCGTACCGAGGCAGGAAGCGTTGCTCTTCTCTACGGCACACTGGTGAGCGTTCTGCGTCTCGTGCAGACCCTGGAACACCTTGGCAATTTCGCGCTGAAAAAGTGTCCCATTCCTCTGCATTCCCAATGCGAGATGTCTCACGATACAGAGCACGACGGTCGGCATTACCATATGGACGAGCCTGGAGTCAACGCTGGGCACAATGTCATCGCCTTCCGCGCCCAGCGCACGGTGCTACTGGTTTCTGACGGCTCCGGTCGTCCTGATGAAGGCGACCAGCTAGTGCTTCTGGTTCCCCACCACGCTGTTGCTGGACCGTCCAGTCTGGCTCCAGACACTTTGGCCGATCTACCACACGGCTATCGCTGTCACGCAGAGGCAAAACTGCTCACGGACTTGCGTCATGGGCTCTTCCAAGCCTCTGGTCGAGTCCTCCGTAGCTCTGCAGACTACCCTGTGCAGACACCTGGAGTGCTACGCAGTCTTCATATCGTCGATGACGTGTCAGGCCTCACTAACCTTCTGCGAAACATCATGCAGGTTATTGCCAAAAACCTCGCTGACGACGCCCGTGGAGCGCATGGGCTATCCTGCCCCGTGATCGTCAAGCGAGACGAGGAAGAAGTTGGGGACCTCCTGCTGGTCCCGTCCTGGCCGCTACCCGCTGTCCTCCAGTAGTCCTGGTGGGCCAGCTGGGCGTCTACCATCTACAGCGGCTTCGGTGTCGTCGAAAAAGAAGCGGAAGAACTCTCGTACCAAACCACGCAGCATGAGTACGCCACGGCTGCCGAAGATGTTTGCCTAGGGGAACGTCCGTGTCTTGATGAGGCCCCTGCAGGACCTGCGCCGGGAGCTGGACATGCCACGCTACCGCATGCCTCACTTCCGCCGTCGTCTCACATCAAGGCAGGACCGACAGAAGGATTAATGAGTGGAGCCACCTCACGTTGACTCATTGATACGGCATTGATGCCATGATGCCTTTTTCTTCACACTGACTTCAGACTGCGACTTGAGGCGACAAGCCATCGACGTATTTATCGCAGCGAAACTACATATACCCGAGGACGCCCGCCGCCACGCATGACCTGCACTCCATGATGTCTTGCAATACGGACGTGCATTTCTTTTTGTTCCTCATCGTTAACTATATGCATGTGCCATATAGTGACGATAATGTGCTGCGGTATAAATGCAGAATTATTCAGTCGATCTTGGCGTTTTCTACTCATTGTGTTGCTTCGACTGCCGATGAGACATTCGTCCTGTTAGCCAGACCAGCTAAGTTTGCTGTAATCGGCCCTGACTATAGCCTTTTTTTAAGTTGCGGATAAAAGGGAGAGTTGTTGTTGCCCACAGATAAAGCGCTAAACGTGCTGCCTTGATTCCGGGGTCCTTTATTTCTGTCTGAAATCTAAGGCTTCGCATTCTCGTGTAGATGGTTTACGCGGGGAAATCAAAAGTGAAGAAAAAGTATTTACTTACCCACTTTAACGACGTTAGCCTCATTTGTGCCACAGGAGAAGTGTTCTATAAAATCTAATATCGTATTGTATCGCTAAGCCGGCTATTGGTGATGGATGGATGCAAATTGGGGCCCCCAGTTGTCAGCATGCTCGCTATTTCTTTTCCTTTCAAACTTGTGGTGCTAACTACAATTCGCCATTTTTGTTTAAATACAAAGTCTACTCAGTGTTACGTCTGATCAATTTTCAGTCATAAGCTTATATCCTATCACCGCCCTGCTTTTGAGCCCCCAATAATCCAAACGGTTTTTGCAAACGTCTACCACAAATTCATTCACATTACCTTCATCACAAAACCCTAATGTCTCAGGGAGAGTGATTGTGCCTGCATCGAGATCTGAATGGATACTGCCACATTATAGTAAAAAATGTTCAATTGTTTCTATTGATTTACCCCACTGCACATGTGTCATCTTATTGCTTCAATTTCTTTTTGTAGCTGTGCGTTCTAAGATACCATGATCTAGCTACAAAGAGTTGGGTGCTCCCTCATGAGTTTAAATAGAACGATCATTTTCCTAATTTGCCTTTTCCATTTTCAATACAGGTCTGTAGTCTGCTTTGCTTTCATTGCATCAATCATTTGACATGCTACGCGCACAACTGTGTAAGAGAACGGCGAGTGACAGATATCATGATCGCTCTGAACAAAAACACCAAAGCTTATTCTGAAGTACACAATTGTGTAGAAAGCGAACTCGCAGCTTTTTCTCAGCATGTGCAGCACTGGCCTAGCAGTGATTTTCTTGTTTCAGGGAAATTTTGGATCCTTCAGGTAGCAAATCACTGGTTTCTAATGCCATATAGCGAACTCAGTAAATATTTAGCAAAAAAAATGAGCAGGGTAGCATGTCGTCCGCCATTTCTGTGCAGACATACTTTGCCATTGGTAGTAACATCAATTTTTTTCTTTGCAGTTTCAAGCGTATTATGCACCTTCCAAATGGAAATTATTTGCATGATCGTTCGGGTGCTTGCTTCATAAGTTACGGCATTTCCATGTTGCTATTTCTATCAATTATGACCTTTTGGAGGAGATTTTTCATATCCCTTCCAAAACTTAACTGCCAGTATTTTGCGCTTGAAACCTAAGAAATTTTCCTTCTCAAGCAGCTTAATGTAATATTAAGCGGATTTGGATTGTAAAACTTTTATTTCCAACAGTTTGAGGGGCTTTAGGCCCCTCGCCTAATCGAAGGCCAGAAGGTGTTGGCCCCTGGCGGCGTCTTCGGCAGCTTGGACGACCTTTGTGGTGGTGTCCGGATCGGAGCTGAGTAGGAGAGCCTCCCATTGGTCAAGCGACTTTATTTCTTGTTCCCTCCAGGAGGGCAAGAACGCATTTGCAAAGAATATGATTGAGTTCCGCTGAGTCGTTACATAGCTTGCACGCATTTGAGTACTGTCCTGGATAAAAAGACTACAGATAACATGGTTCGGGAACATATATGAGCTTGGAGACGGCCCCAAGAAGTTGCCTGACTCTGTCAATGGTTTATCAGCAGGCGGCACTTCGCTCCATTGAGTCTGTAATGTAGTGTGATCTCTATAGCGCACAAGACAATCCCTGTCTGTGAAACCCTCGGTATGCCCACTGGTTCGGAAAGCAAGACCTCAAGCGAGTTCGTGAGCAGCTTCACCTCCAGCCAGGGATGCGTGTGCAGGAGTCCAGACAATGATAATTTTACGGTTGCCCATTGCGGTTCTCAGGATTCCGTTCGTCAGGAGGGAGACCCTCCCCTTGCGCTGGTGGTCAGTCGCACAATTTATCAATTACCTTTAATCTCCCCCTCGGCATCACAACTTGAACGTCTCGAAGTTTTCCACAGAAAGGGCCTAAGAAGAGCCATTGGAGTTCCTCAAGCGGCTGCGAATAAGGCAGTACTTCATGAGTACTTCATGAGCTGGGGGATCCCTTCTCCAGCGGCTCTGCAAGAGATATGAGTCGAAGGGTTACTTGGCACTCAGTACTCTTAGTTCTTTAGGCCTTAATCTCCGAAGGCAAAAGAAAAGGTTGAAACCCTCCTGGTCTTTTCCGATCTGCAGGGTCACAATTCCCCATATGAGCGCAAAGTGCAGCTCTCCTTTGGCAGCAACGCATTCACTCGTACTTGAACATTTAGAAACAGAGTATGCCCGCCATCTTCAAATTTTCATGGATGGTTCTGTGGACAAGGTCAAACAAGCTAGCGCAGCGGCTTTTTACATTCCTTCTTTGGACTGTAAGTGGTCCGTACGCTTTACTGCTGTCGTATCCTCCACAACGGCTGAAATCGTTGCTATTGAGGCGGCTTTACGGACGTTAGCGTCTTGTCTGGCTCAACCTGTTGCAATCCTGATTCAAAATCTGCCCTTCAGAGGTTAGAGCGCAGATTACCTAGTGATGCCTTGTCTATAAGCTCTCTGCGCTTGGTGCAGAATCTGCACACCAGAGGCTTTACTGTATATTTCCAACGGGTGCCCTCTCACATAGGAGTCAACGGTAATGAGGTGGCAGCCCAGTTGAATAAAACACCAGCCCGTTTCTGGTGTTTACATCAGACCGGATTTTCAGACACGGGTTCTGGTGTGACCTGGTGTAGTGTTTTCTGGTGTGACCGTGTCTGGTGTTCCGACCAGACCGGTTTTTCAGACACGGGTCCTGATGTGGTGTAGTGTGGTGTGTTTTAGTGTGTTCCGGTCTAGCGTTCCGTGCTGTGACCCGGTAATCTGATACCGGTTCTGGTGTGGTTTCGTTTGGTGTTTCCTGGTGTGGTCGGTGTACCATTCGATTTGGTGTGGTTGGTGTACTGTACAATGTCTTTATAGAGATGCTGTGAGTTTGGACATACTATCGTGAGCAAAAACCAAAGAGATCCCTGAGCGCATGCCAAATGGTTTAAAACAGCAAGCACTCCTGATGTCGAGACAGGTGCACTAACATCCACCGATCTCGCTGTGCTGGTCTTGACGGCACGAGCATTTTATAAGTGGCACCTGCACACAGGCATAGTTTGGCACACACTCGCAGCGTCATAATTTTTTACGATTGTACGCTAGAGCATGCACATAACCACATCAATTGTGTTCTTGCCGAAGATGAAGAACAAGCATGTATAGAAAGAAAAAATGCTCACATTTGCTCAAAAGCATCCTTAGCTTTATTGGTAGACAAAATTGGCAGTACAGTTAAGCTAGAGGCCCCTTGCATCGTAGCATGCATCTTTTTTGAGAAAGTCGAAAATCTTGCATTTCCCTGACAGCAGCTTGACTCCAGCTGTGTAGCCCAATACCTGAAGAACAACAGAACAAAATCGCAAATTTGTGTGAAGTACACTATACTAATCAAAGCACAAAGGCAACTAACAAATGTTGCCATTAAATTTAGCTCAGTGGTGCAAACATGTACAACACATTCAATACGACTCGCAATGCCTCTGCAGTAAACCAAACGAGTCTTCTGCTTTATAGTAAATCAATGCTACTCACATAAAGCACCCCACTTGCATTAAGTTGCTTGAAATCAGTTGCTGTATGAGCTAATATTTCATAGTTTCATTCGCACAGTGTGACAATGCATACACGGAAAGACGCCAAAAAACGCTTTGTGGTGCATCCCCCTTGCCCTTGTTCGTCATCATGCTGTGTGAATGAAAGTGTGAATTATTGCGTTGTGTTTTTTTGCATTCATAGCCAATTGCGCATATTTACACCACAGCTGGGTACGCCCGCTTCATAATCTGAATTCCTACCAAATATTTAGCATTGCATCTGATATTGATCATGCCAGTCCTTCTAATACAAAATCAAGCTTTCTTATACAATGAACAGCACTCTAGCATCTCGGTTAATTTCATTCATTACCAGACTCAGAGATTCTAATACTTCGTAACCTAGAGAAATAAATTACCATGGAAATTCTACTGCTGCAGAAAACAAAAAATTAAGAGGGATTAAGTCATTAGAGAAATTATTAGAAGATGCCCATAAAGATGGGAACAAAAATGAGATAAGCTGCAGTTCCAGTAAAAACAAAAGATTTGATGCGAGTGCAATTCAGGGTGACAAAATCCATGTATTGAGACATTTTATGCCCACAGGGTGCAGAACAGTAAAGCAATGGCTGGCCGCATCTATTTAGAAGACCATTCCTCTGCATTTCTTCCTATTTTGGCAAAAAAGCATAAAAAGCAGACTGTTGAAATTTATTTTAAGCTCAATGCCACATACAAAACGACAAGGCTGGAATGTTAACGATTCGAAAGGAAACTTTTTTCCCACTCAATTTCAATGAAAATTAAACAATATGCTCTGAACCCTGGCACTTGTAAAACCGCAACAGATGTGCAAAAAAAGCTGCCAGATTATTTTCTTGCTGAATGTGTTGAAACCAAAGCTGCCTGAGCACACATCAGTTTTGTTTAGGTATTATCTTGCTATACACATCCTGAGCATCTGGTGCAGTTCACTGCATGGTACCTGCAGACATTTGCACACATACAAAACCCACAGTAGATTCTGGGTACTGTGCACTATCCACTATGGTGCCTAGCACTCCCTGTCTTCCAGTGAGATGCATTTCTTTTGGTGCATCCATGCGCTAGGGTTCCAGTTACAAAAAATGTCCTAGTTGATTCCGAGTAAAGTGAATAACATAATTGTGCTTTTAGACTGACGTGGTGTGCAAACACTGGTGTGCAAACTATCAACTGAGGTTTATTGTGGCGTGCGCTCATATATAAGCTTAACATGTCAAAAAACATAAACGCATCTCAACCAGCAAATTTGCTATCGTATCGTCAAGCATCAGAAAGTCTTTGTCTCAGCAGATCGGTTTACATTTGGTATCTCTTGTCCAAGAATTGCTTTTCCTGTTTGGTAAGCAAAACCGAAGGGTAACTAACACACGTCCCTTCTTTTCCTGATTCCAAGCATTAGCTTCCCACAGCTCCCTGGTTGTCTTATCTCTGGATTTGAGAACTGTAGTCTGTTGCAAGTGTGGTTCGCAGCTATCGCATCTGGCGCAATGTGCCGCCAGATTTCAAGGTGACTTAATCTGCCGGAAGTTGCGGTTATGCTCTCTGAGTCTTTCATTTAAACATCTGCCCATCTGGCCCACATATGCTCGGCCGCAAGATAGCCGTATCCTGTAAACCACTCCTTCACAGCACTCAACGAACCTGTTTGTGTGCCTGACGCCACAAGACTTCTCTTCTCCAGGACTGGTTTCTTCATTTACCTTCGCACACATTCCTTTTAGTTTTCTTGGTGCGGAAAAAACTACTTGCACTTCATGCCTTCTAGCAACTTTTTTCAAATTGTGAGAAAGTGCATGAATGTACGGTAGGAAAAAATTTTCCGAAAGGCATGAAGTGCATAGTTTTTTCCGCACCAAGAAAACTGAAAGGAATGCGTGCGAAGGTAAATGAAGAAACCAGTCCTGGAGAAGAGAAGTCTTGTGGCGTCAGGCACACAAACAGGTTCGTCGAGTGCTGTGAAGGAGTGGTTTACAAGATACCGCTATCTTGCGGCCGAGCATATGTGGGCCAGACGGGCAGATGTTTAAATGAAAGACTCAGAGAGCATAACCGCAACTGCCGGCAGATTAAGTCACCTGGAAATCTGGCAGCACATTGCGCCAGATGCGACAGCTGCAAACCCCACTTCCAACAAACTACAGTTCTGCTGAAATCCAGAGATAAGACAACCAGGGAGCTGTGGGAAGCCTAATGCTTGGAATCAGGAAAAGAAGGGACGTGTGTTAGTGACCCTTCAGTTTTGTTTACCAAAGAGGAAAAGCAATTCTTGGACAAGAGATACCAAACATAAACCGATCTGCTGGGACAAACTCTTTCTGATGTTTTGACGATACGATAGCAAAGTTGCTGGTTCAACTGTGTTTTTCATGTTTTGACATGTTAAGCTTATATATGTGCGCACACCACACTAAACCTCTGTTGATAGTTTGCGCACCAGTGTTTGTGCCGTCCCTGTGTTCTCCCACGTCAGTCTAAATGTGCATTTATGTTTGACCATGTTAACTACCAACTAGCCCAATTTGAAACCCTATTAAGAATAAGCTTAACCAGTTGACTGGTTCTAAGAAGGCATATCACTTGCAAGAGCCGCTTCTCACAGCAAGGCAGACAGCAATAATGGCTGCAGGACACTCTAGTGCAGCAAGGCTGAATGGTGGGCCAGTTGGTAAGTCATGTCAAAGAATAATTTTCACCAGCTGAAAAAAGACAGACAAGAGGAGAACATATACACAGGAAGCAGTGTAGGTTCTCCTCTTGTCCCTCTTCTTTTTCGGCTGGTAAAAATTGTTCTTCGACTTTAGTGGAGGGCTCCAAAACAACTTAGAACCAGTGGGGTTCTTTAATCTTTGCTGACATTGTATGGCAGACTGGCACCTTTTCCAAAGTAGCAATGTTTACTGCCACACAAATACATGTAAGGCCGGCCTTTGCTAATACGGATTCCAATGTTGGGCCAATTGCCTGTACTGCTTTGAATGTGTTTGAACGCATGCTTTGAAGACCAGAATTGCGAACCATCTTCCATCAACTATGCCACGCTCGATGTGACCGCTTACTGATACTTTAATATCTTGTTTCTTTAAACCTTATTGCTGACCCTCGTGTTACTGTCTGTTAATTTGTATCTTGCTTATAAATCCACTCCTGTAACAGTCCCAGTGGGACTAACAGTATGATAAATAAAATAAGAATAACACAAAATTCGCATGATCCCTCCCAACATGTATGAAACAAAGTATTGCATCTGCTTCGAGCCATCTCTACAAGGCCTCACTGGGCCATCCCTCCTAAGTGTGAAAAGGTGGTTAAGATATTCATAATCAATGCCACAAACTGTTTTTTACAAAGCATGCAGCAAAACTAGCAAAAGATAGCTCAAGCACACCTATGCTTGAGTAAAAAGTAGCCAAAAACCTTTTACATGTAAGCTGAAGTAGCCCAAGTTAGAATATGATTTGCAAAACTATATGCATAATAGCTCGACAAGAGAGCAGAGAAGGGAAAAGAGGGGTCATTACAGGCTACATGATGGACGCCAACAGTCACTTCCATCATGGCATCTGTCAGCTAGACAATAGGTCGGCTAGCATTCAATTCAAGCTTATTTTGTGCAAAATTTTCAGTGATGGCTACAAGTTATAATGTGGAAACTTTCGTCATTAAGCAGAGACAACCAGAGGATTCACGGATGATGGCAAATGTGACAGCACCCACGAAAGCCTACACTGAATCAGCATCACTCAAGCCTCAGCAGTTAAAATCCAAGCTTCAGGGCAATTGACTCCCAAGTACCACCAATCTTCTGTCTCCATTGCATGATACTAAAGTATTCATTAAAAGTTGTTCATTATGGGAAATTTCACTGCTCATGCACTGCCACATTGCACATAGAACCTAGGCCTTTAAGCTTTTATCCTCACATCAGCTAATTGCACCCATATATTAACCTCCTGTAAATGAACTTTCACATGAAGACAATATCTACAATTATTTGGTCACGTCTTATATGTTTGTCATTATCCTTTGTTTGGTGCTTTTATATTATAAACCACTAACAAACCTGAGTCGTAATTCTCACATACACTGATGGATTGAGTATATGCCTCAGATAAAGCCAGCTAAAGCTGGCAATTACCTCTCAGTGCATCGATTTTTCACTTTAGTCAATGCCTTGCGGAGAGGATTGTGAAACACCACTCCAGCGCAGAAAAACACACGAACAAAGAGAATAGACACCATGGTCACCGGACAAATTTTTGTGCACTGGAATGATGTCTCATAATTCTTCCCAGAACCAATTATCCCAGCCCTCTATGCTTAGCCTTGTGGAGAACCTTTTCCTTGCCTTCCATTGTCACCTCCTGAGCACTTGCTACTGGAACTGCATTGTGCAACTGCTTCTATTGACCAGATGGTAGTGGCAGCCCTCTTGTGAAATACTGCATCCTTTGGGATTCCCTTCTTGGTGCCGTAAACTGCATTCTCTACCTTGAATTCAGATACACCTACAGGAAAAAGAACACACGTATAAAAATTCTTAGCCATATTCACAGCCAGGAATATGATATTAATTGCATTTGTACTCTTCACAATGGCAGTACGCTTTAACACCTGTTGAAGCAAGTAAGAAATCATTTCGTTTATTACCAATGCAAAACATACACCTTGGTGTTGATGGTGCCATGCAATAGCGGTGAGTTCTGATAGCAGTGTACAAAAGACAACTGCATGCTTTCCCTTTAAGAATTTGCAACTTTAACTGCAGAATTATTAAAACAATTGACTTGATCCTTGAAAATCACAGATTAGTAAGTGGAGCAACAAATACTGAAAATAAAATAGTAGGAGCACTGCCAGTGTTTATATCAACAAGCAGCAACTGCTAAGAGCAATTTTCTAACTACAGTTCTTCCCCATACCCTTGTCAAGCAAGGCACTAATGCCGGTTGACCTGCAGTAAAGCTAATATGTCCTCAATATGCTGCTTAGCAAATTTCTTGTAGTCAAAATTGTATGAAATATAACTTAATATTTTTCGAGCTAGAAGTGCACGAGCTATCGATATAGTCCAAGGCAAACAACTTAGTGCTTGAGAACAGTTTTCAATGAGGAGCCCGCACACGCTGTACTCACCACTGTTTCCTTATACAAAGCAATACAGGAGTGCATGGCCTATGGTGTTCATGCTAAGAAATACAAAATATAAATAGAAACAAAACTGAAGTGCAAAGAAAAATGAGAGAAGTTCCGCCATTACACCTTATGTGACATCAGAAAGTACATGTGCATGAAGAAGTAGTAAAATGGTCATTTTGAAATTTTGCACAATCATCAAATTGTCACGACCAAAGTCAGCATGCCTTTTCTTCACACAAAAGGTTTCCAGCGGCTCCCGCACACATTAGTTTCTTTTTAGTACAGTGCCTCTAAGTGACAGAAATTGGTCAAGGACCAAAAAATAGTAATAAGTGTGCATTGTGATTTTCACTTCCATGCTGCATTACTTAACACAACCTCCCATTTTACCTACATGATTTGCTGCAGGAGCAGAAATCCGGCGTCAAATTCCATGAAGGCACAATGAAAGTGCAGTTCAGCGAGTTTGAATAAGCAAAAACATGATTTGAACCCAATAGCTTAAGGAAATTTACAAGTGGTCCGTAACATTATGCTTGTAAAAAGACGACTTGAGGTGTCAATGCTTATCAAAGTTGCCTTCTGATCTCAGCATTGGTGTGCTCATAAAGTGAGGGTGGGGTGCTCAGTTACAATGACCAATTGTCATGGCTGGTACCTTGTGCTACCCCACTTCAATGATGAAAGCTGTGACAAACTATCTTCCAAAATCTGACATCTGGCATAAAGGCTCAAAAACTAACGCAAATAAAGGGCCACTTAGACCTGAAATTATTCCCTACTTGCACAGTTATGCACATCATAAAGAAAGCTGACAAACGGCACGAAGTTATACTGGTATTCTGGCCCCAGATGCTCGCTCATTTGAGAGACAGTATCCTAACTAAAGCAACAAAAAAGACATGACTGTTGAAGAAGGAACAATAAGGTCCCGTAAACGCTCATCAGCAATGAGAAAAACAAATTCTAACATCTCATAATAATACAAGTCAGCCAATGAGGCCACTGTGTCAGTCACCAACTAAGACACCATATACAAAATATACACTGCAAATGCACAAACTCTAAATGAGAGCAAAGCATGCCCTGCATTTGGGTAACAAATTTGTGTCAATGTAAGATTCTTGGCAACAGTAGGCATCCCCATTCATGGCATCTGCGAAGAAGGAAGAGGGCACCTAAATGATGCTGTACAATTTAGAATTCAGCCTTTCAGTAAACTATATTTTTCTAGTACCAGAAGGCAAAAATGGAAGGAAAGCTGCCAGCTGTCATGAGGCCTGCCACAAAAAAAAGCACTGAAGCAAAGGGATGCATAAACAGAAAAGAAGGGATGCACTACGTGATGACACAACACAAAATAACACAGAAAGACAGGGCACAACCAATCAATGAAAAGAGAACAACAGAAAGAAGGCAAGCCGTACTAAACACTGCTACCTCTGCAAATTGAGAGCAGTGAAATGTGCAACACCTAAAAAATTAGTTTCAAGGACTATAAACACCTAATTTTGGTCACATATCTTTTTTAATGCTGCATTAGACAAGTATATTCACTGAACTTGCACAGTGTCAACACCAGGCAAGTGAAATGGCAAAAAAAAACATCAAAACTCACCAAGATAATAACTGAGGTAATGTTTTATGTTGAAGATTCACCTTTTTTTCATTTAGCACTTTCAGCTTTTTTGTGCACAGGCTATAATATAACAGATCCTGAAGTAGTTTGCAGTAGACGGTGCTTATTTTGTACTCAGATCTAGAGGCAGTAAAAATATTGACACTACAGTGAGAGGGCGCAGAAAAAAAGCTTACAAGGGAAGCTGTAAAGTGCAATTCATGTTTCATCTTTGAGGCGCATTCACAGCTGCACTATATAACGCTGTTGATATTCTTTTGGCCAAGTGAAATAAGACACCTTTGCTGGAGCAGCCTCGGAAGAGTGCCATGTGGCACCGGCATTATTGCAGAAGAATGACATGATTATCCTGCTATAATTGTCTATTAGGAGTGCCATGTGACCTGGGTACTAGAGAAAAAAGGATAAAAGCTTTGTCCTCATGCTGTAATACCACCTTAAAATGCTGCCCTGTAGCCCATTACTTCATATTGTTGTTTTTTAAAGCCTGGCTGCATTGAGGGGGGGGGCCTCTATTGGCTCGAGAACAGGTGGGGAGGGAACTAGAGCGGGAGAGCGAGAAAGTGGCTAAGCTGAGGCTACGCCAGTGTGCTCGTTGCTGTGTAGCCTTGGAGCTGAGCGGCCAGCTCTGTACTCACTCGTGTTATGAGGGTGCAGGTTTCCCTTTTTCTTCCACCCTTTGTGTTGTGCTGTCAACTTTGCGTTTTTTTCCATCCCGGCTTTAATAAAACGTGTTAATGATTCTTGTAAAAATCGCCACGAAATTTTAGAAATGACTGAAGAAGTGTTCTAACTACCATTGACAAAAAAGGAAAATTGGTTGCTTGCTTCGGATTCATACACTACCTACATTCTAGTACGGGGAGTCTCAGATTCTTCGTTAGTCTTGGTAGGGGTTCTGAGGCTTGCCGATGCCCCCCTGAATTTAAGCATTGCTTCATACTGAGCATGAAAGCGGCACTATCTGATGGTGACCTATTGAGAAGAGACACACATCTTATTTTGAATAAGAGAACGCCAATACATGCCGCCAACGTTCTGGTCCAAAGCAGACATTGCAACACACTGATCTCAACACAGAGGTGAAAAAACAGATCTTAGAAAACTCAATACATACTTGTGCTCTGCAATGTACGCTGAAAGGGGCACAGACAAGAGCTGCCCCAAATCTGGACAGTCGAGACATCCTCTCCGATGAAGCTCTTCAGATTTCTTCACTACTGAACACCAGGCACTTCACCTGCATAACATAATTTCCCGCTGTGTACTTTTGTACCCACAATGCCTGGAACTTCCTAGTAATTATTTGTATTGCTGGCATTTCACACAACCACAAGAAAATGTTTAAACAGCCAAACTTTAAATACATAACGCCACTTGCTCACACTAGTTTATCATGATAAGCTCTGTACTACACAGGTTATTCAAAAACACTTATTTTGAAACGGCTACGAGGCGCTCTTTTTCTAGGGCTACTTCTTAGTCAAAATCTATCTACGATTTTTATTCACGACCGCCTGCAACTAAAAGAACTTTACAGCTGCAGGCAACGTTACCAATGTTACACTGGTGATCGAGCAGCCAGCTTCCTTTTGGGGTATCGCTGCGACGCGTCGCTCAATTCACTCAGTCGCTTGCATGCCTTGACGCGTCACCTCCCTCGCACCCTGAGCTTGACAGCTGGTGTAATCGGCTCGTAGAGGTGTGTTCTAATCTTAAGACGCCACATCATAAAGACGCACATACGCGTAGCGAATAACACAACGCGAATAGACCGAGCGGCGTACGCTATCGGCAGTCCGCAACGGACCGATAGTGGCGTCAAAAAACACGCGTGCAGGCAGCGCACGATCACGTCGCACGTCGAATAATAAACAGGAAGTCGGGCAACCACATTAACGAAATCCCGAAACACAGTCACACAGTTCGCTGCGACAGCGCCTTGCAGGGCGGTATCCAATTCGCACATTTACATTTAGGACACTACGCGTGCCTGGCATTTAGCAAACGCATCTATGACACACCTCAGCGCTCGCGTAGCAACGCATACACTGTGAACACTGACAGACCAGCATGTTGATGATTCGATGTGGAATGTACTTTGCTGCCGCGGAAACAACCAGCGAAACACGCGCAATGCCGAAGAGATCCCCAGTAATGAGCGCGTTCATGCGCTAGCCCGAGAACTCTCCTCCCGGACCCCGGACGATCAGGCACCCAACCCTGCGCAAGAGGCCCCATCGGTCCTTTATACATATTGTCACCGATAAACGGTCGAAGCACACAAAACCAGGTTTAATAAGACGTGCTACGCGTGCAAGACAGCAGGGAGCTCCTGCGAAGATGAAGACGAAAACCTCTAGCGCCGCAAGTGCGCAAGGCATGGCAAGTCCCATCTAAAACAGTTTGGCCGCGGTATGGCGCCACTGGATAGATTGGGACTGTGGCAATATCATCAAATCGCCGCATTTTACAAACTCAGCCGCACGACTTACCACCACCCCACAGTACTTTGTCGCCCTTATATAGTGCCACATGGCGACAATTACAGCCGGGCTGCTTTATTTCACACTAGCGTCTCTCATGCTTTCACCCCTTTCCTGCTCATTGTAACACCTGTGGCGTGCCCAGATCCACACTTTTCCATTACCTCTGGGAATGTGCTTCCCCACAGGTATGCAACCCACGGACAGCATAGGACCATTCGACAGCCTCGATCTGAGTGTCTCGGTCGTCGGCGAAAGCCACGCGTCAGGTTAGAGAGCACTCAAGAGATCGGGGGATCGAGGATGGGCTTTATACATCCAGGTGATTATCTGGCCCTAAGTAGCTTTTTTCCGGAGCAGCGGCAGTTCGGGCTAGAGGTTTGAGTAAATACAAGCTTTGTGTGAAAAATTTCAAGACTGATTTATTTTTTTCCCTAGAAATGATTCCCCAAAACAAATGTTGGTGTGTATATGTAGCGCCATCCTTTCGGGATAACCAGATCTATTTATGTTAATTGCTGTGGCAGCCGCTATATAGTATCCCCCATCCACAATCCCACTCATTCTTCCTGGGAGGCTACTTTACGGACCGCTCAGCCCGCCGGCCTGAAATGGCTGGTGGATCGGGCCTTATGTGAGGCACAAGCCGGTGGACTCCTGGACCAGTAGGAGACCACCCTGGAAGATTTTTTCTTTCCTTTTTTTTCTAATAAAAGTTGCTTCCACTCATTCAATCATGCCAAATTTACCGGATACATCGACATTCACAAGTAGACATGACTCTAGGCATTTAAGGCGAGCCAATTAAAGAGGTACCATAACCATCTTTCAGAAACTAACAGGAATTGCTTGTGGGCGACGTAAAACGGGGTAGCATATCTATTGATCAAGACGAGTGACACTGTGACTGCTGCTAAAGCCTGCTGGTTTCAACTCTGGACACTTCAGGCTTTCCTTGCGAACACGCTTTGAGAGGCGGGTTATGATGCGTATGGTTCTCCCTGACCATCTGTTTTTTCACATGTTATGAATGAGAAAGTCACAAGTGGTGTCCCGTTGCTCAAGCTGCGTGTATTTTTTAATTGGCCTTTTTAACGAATGCATTTCTCAGGCAAATAGTTTTTTCTGCTGCGGGTATATCGTAGAGGATAAAAAAGATTAGTAACGAGAAAATCAAAGGCGTAGTAACAGACACACTCTCGGCAGACACCTAACTCGCGCTTTGAGGGAATGGTTTAAAGAGGGAGTGGAGGATGGCAGTGGCGAAAAAAAAATTGGCTGGCGGTTTAAAAGATTTAAGAAAGAAATATTGTGTGATAACACAGTATTTTGCACTTTCACACCACCCCCACATGCCACATAGCGCGATTTAGGTGTCCACTGAGGCTGGGAACAAGTTATGCGCCTTCACTTTTTTCATCGCCTCACCTGCTCGGCTGATAAAACCTTGGGCATAGAGGTGAGGCGCTTCATTATTTGGATCGCCCACGAGGGCCGGTACGCCGGCCAGGTCCACTTTGATCCAGTCTTTAGGTTACGTTTTTAGAATTTTTTTAGTCTGTGGCGCAGATGCCTCCCTATCAAAGTTGCGAAGGGCCGTGCTGGAATCACTAAGAATTGTTTTAGCACCTTCCTGGACGATTCCTAGGGCTATGACGGCGTCCTCAGCCTCCACTACTTGATCCGTGACCACCGTGGCTGCTACCTCGCCGGAGATGCTGATCGTGCGCACAGCAGAGGTGGTCTCGTCCTCGAATCGATATTCTGCCGCACCGACACATATGGCACTTTCGTACCCTTCGTACTTTTTGAATAGCGTTCTCGCCCTGGCCCTCCTCCGGCCTTTATGAGATCCTGAATGCATGTCTTTTGGGGAGGGGTGTAACTCATGCGCGCTTGTGCACCTTAATTGGAAGCGCTGCTCGGTCTCAGGGGTCCTTCCACCGTACGCCAGATCGCTTAAGTAACGGAGTCCCGCCTGAGTCGGTCTGAGCCTCTGTGCCTGTGCCGTGAGTTGCCTCTCTCAGTTCTTGCCGTGTGTTGTGGAACCCAAGAAGGAGGAGTTTTGCGGTGGATATGTGCTCCTGGGGAGGCCGAGAGCCGCCTTGCACGCTTGCCTTATGAGGCAATTCAGCTTCTCGCTCTCGACCTTCTGCAGGTCCAGGTAGGGGGTGGCGTATACGAGCCGACTCATTACGAAGGCTTTGAACGGGCCAACTGGCTTCTGACACGTGAGCGCCCCGAAGTGCGTCCCTGGACTCATATCAACCCACACGCAATACACGGCCGATCTCGCGGGGATCTCGCGCTTTTCTTTTTATGACCTTCGAGAAGGGATCTGTTTCCGCTTCCCGCCGCACTTCGGTATGGTCTCCACTGCCCCACCGCGCTGCTGCTGCTATGGCCATTCACGCGGAAGGAGAACGCGCGCTCGCTTCTAGTTCGGCCCGCGTCAGTGCTAGCCGCCAGGCCTTTATATTTTACCTCACGCTTTACGCAAAGACCGCGTAGTCAGCCCCTTTGCCACGAGAGAAATCTCAAAGAACGGATTGACGTTCGCGGCTCATTCTCCTTTAGCCCGACTGTGTATTGTCGAACCTATGCTTCGCGCACAGACGACAACATGTTCTACCATTATATTCGGCTAAAAAGCAAGCCTATCAGCCTGTAGTTCCTCTTCCGGCAGGTCTGAGTGAGTGTGTAGAATTATACGCGACGTGTAACACTTAGATGGCAAGTTTCAAAGAGTAAAGTATTTTGCAGCATAAATATAGCTCCCGAAATTTCAAGCGCAGCTGCTGTATTTTTTCACAACAGCGGCATTAAGAAGTCATAATGCTCGACAGTAAAACGCCATTCGCCATGCCATTTGCGAAAGGAACGGGTGTAGACGGAACCCAACCCTGGCCGCAGGAGCAGAGCACGTTGCACGCACGCCATACCGTTATCTCTTACTCATCACGCTTCGAGATTTCGTGGGGTCTGCTACAACCCTTGATCACAGCACCATCTGTGGCTGCAGCTAGAAAACAGCGCATTTCACATTGAGAGTTGTAGCGCCATCTACAATATCATTACAGAAACAACCACCTGCCGCGTGCCAATGATCTCGTCACGGTTCAATATGGTGGAACTATGTGAGTATGACGACAGTGGACGAAATGGCGGCATAGTTTCGGTTTCTCGAATCCAAGATGGCGGCCATTACAATTGATTGTGCGCTCTCATTCCTTTTGCCCCCCCCCCCCCTCTCTCACGATAATATCGTAAAACGGGCTGGAAAACTGTCCCCTTACGGGGCCGCTATACATGAATACATTCGCTGATGCTGCTGCTAGGAAGAAAGAAAAGGAAAGTGCACGGGTCTGCCTACTAGCTCAAGTGGAGACAGGCTCGCTACCGCGTGCTGAATGTAGGAGGGTTAAGGAATAGGAAAGCAAAGATAAAAAAAACGCGCGCTAATATGCCCCGGGCCGATCCCGGAGGCAGTGCAATACCGGGCCGACCCGTCCCAGAGTTCTTCAAGGCGAGCACACCGCATTCGTTCCGCTATATACATTCCACAACAACGGGCACCCTTCCGGGGCCTGTTGTATAACGAATTTAGTAAGCAAATAAGACCCTATGGGTTGTGTTGTAGAAATAAAACCACAATTAAGTAATAAGGTAAACATTGTATTAATTTAAGCGTTACCATATCGCACCTCAAGCCGAATTTTATGCCCACCTTGACCCCCCAAACGAAGCAAATTCTGTTTGGGACGTATCTTGAAGGGGGTGCAACTCAACGATGGGTAGACGTGCGTCGTAATTTCTCTGATATATAGCGCTAGGCGGCGTGCGTGCACGCCTAGACGAGGGTGATGGCAATCCTCCCCGTTTCAAAGAGTATTACATTCCGTTTCTCGAGACGAGCGGTGCGTTCTTCATTGCTTTCTTCATCCAGCAAACCAAACAGCTAACGCTCATTACTTCAACGTCTTCCAAACTGTGGCGGACTTCTTTTTTTATGCCGGAGCCCTCCACTACGGCACCTCTTTCTTCCTTTCTTCTTTTAATCCCTCCTTTAGCCCTTTTCCCTTACGGGGCAGTTCAGGAGTCCCCCGGTATGTGAGACAGACCCACACTGTGCGATTCCCCTTCCCCTAAAACTAATTTTCCTCGAAAAGCAGGCGTAGTGAAGCATTTCGCTTCAAAACCTTAATCTTCCTGGCTACGTTTGTGCTCGATCGACTGGCGGTTTCCATAGATAGCCATACTGACACACAGTAGTAGGCATTTTTTATTTCGTAAACATCTTGCTTTCTTCGAAACGACATAAACTTCTCGACCAAAACCGCTACCGCAACGATAGAAGCAATAACTGCAACTAGACCTGCAATGGTCTTGGGCACGACCTTTAGAGCAAACGTTTCAAGTGCTTTGGGGACAGTGCTTAACGTGCTCATAGCCCATTGTGAGACTGCACTTGCAACTCCATCGCTAGATGCAGCAGATGCACCGGCAACGTTAGCGTTGCTTAGCGCGCTGCTCGTCACGTTGGTAGCCACGTGCTCTCCACGCCAGGCGTCACATCGATCACACCTAGCGTGCCGCTTACGCATCGACGTTTTATGTATATAATAATATTTGGTTCTTGGGGAAAGGAAATGGCGCAGTATTTGTCTCATATATCGTTGGACACCTGAACCGCGCCGTAAGGGAGAGAGAGAGAGAGAGAAAAACTTTATTGTTGGAGAGGAAGTCGGGGCACGCCCCTGGGTCTCCGCACGACCCCACTGCACTCAAGTGTTTATGTCCCTAAGGTCCATAACACTGGCAGCCCGGCCGGTGGCGATTGTCTGCACGGCCGGGGTCCTCCGAGCGCAGCAGGGTCTCCCAGTCCTCCCAGGTCTTGAGGTCCTCTAGGCCGCGCGGGGAGGGACCGCCGGGCAGAGGGAGAGGATGTGGAGGGAAGGGCGAATGGTTCTGGGCACAAGGTGCAGGCAGGAGTGGGGAAGGAGGGGTGACAGTGGGCTAGGGTCAGGGGTGAGGGGAGTGTGTGTGGTCTGTAGTTTGCGCCAGAGTGTTGCGTGTTTGTTATCTAGGGAGGGGTGGGGCGGGGGGTAGACCTGGCGCGAGGCTCTGTAGGCCTGCGTCATCTCGCTGAATGAGTGCATTCGCTCCCTTGCGAATCCCCGATCCGAGGCCACATGAACCCGGTTTAAAGAACCTCCCCGCCGCGGTGGCTCAGTGGTTAGGGCGCTCGACTACTGATCCGGAGTTCCCGGGTTCGAACCCGACCGCGGCGGCTGCGTTTTTTGTGGAGGAAAAACGCTAAGGCGCCCGTGTGCTGTGCGATGTCAGTGCACGTTAAAGATCCCCAGGTGGTCGAAATTATTCCGGAGCCCTCCACTACGGACCTATTTGTTCCTCTCTTCTTTCACTCCCTTCTTTATCCCTTCCCTTACGGCGCGGTTCAGGTGTCCAACGATATATGAGACAGATACTGCGCCATTTCCTTTCCACCAAAAACCAATTATTATTAAGAACCTCGGGCTAAAAGGTTGGCGGCCTCGTTTCCGGGATTCCCGGAGTGCGCAGGTACCCATATAAGCTCTACATGGCGGGGTGGGGGTGCATCGGGCGAGCCGAGTATGCCAAAAGCAGGGACGTGGGCTCGGCCTCGCGCAAAATTTAGAATTGCAGTTTTAGAGTCTGTTAAAATGTACTGGGCTTCCGTGCGGGTGATGGCAATTGCGATGGCGGCTTCCTCTGCAGCCTCTGGGGTGGTGTCAGGGGGGAGAGGTAGTGTGAGGAGGGTGGCTGCGGTTGCTTCCTCACCCGTGCAGGCGGCGTCCACCCATACGGCGTCCGGCTCGGAGCCGTACACTCGGTGGAGTGCCTTCGCACAGGCTCTGCGGCGCTGCTCATGGTGGGAGGGGTGCATATTTTTTGGCAGTGGCTTGATGACCAGCTCTCGGTGAAGGGATCGAGGAATGGGGAGGAGGGTTGGGTCGTTGGCCGGTATTCTGATTCCGAGGGAGTCCAGGATATACCGGTTTCTGGAGGTTTGTGTAAGCCTTATGTATTGGGCCTGTCGATGGGTCTCCACGGGTTCCCCGATCGTGTTGTGGAGGCCCAGGCCTAGTAATCTGTCTGTGGGGGTGTTGAGGGGAAGATGAAGTGCGACTTTGAATGCATTGCGGATGAAGGCATCCAAAGTATTTATGTCGTGTTTGGATAGTTCTAGGTATGGGGTAGTGTAGAGCACACGGCTGAGGACAAAGACATGAATGAGGCGACAGAGGTCGCGCTCCTTCATGCCTCTATGATGGCCCGAAACTCTGCGGATGAGATGCGATATCGCGCCTGCAACCTACTTGAGTTTCTTGAGGGGGGTGGTGTTTGTGCCATCGTTCTGGATATGCAGGCCCAATACGCGGAGGGTGTCAACCTCCGGTACCGGGTCCCCATTCAGTTCGATGGCAATGGGGGAGCGGGCGGAGCGTTGGTTCTTTGGCCGGATGAGGAGCAGTTCGGACTTCTCTGAGGAACAAGACAGTCCGATGTTCTGTGCAATAAGTTTGGGTGAGGGTGGCTGCTTCCTGTAAGGTGTTCTCTATGTCGCCGTCACTGCCGTGGGGGGTCCGCACTGTGTGTCGGCATAAAGAGTGTGCTTAAGGTGGGGGATAGTTGCCAATTTTCGGGCGAGGGGGATGAGGGTGATGTTAAAGAGGAAGGGGGAGAGGACGGACCTTTGAGGGGTTCCGATACTCTGAAGCGTGTAGGAGGGGGAAGAGAGAGGTCCAAAATGTATCTCAGCCGTGCGGTCAGTGAGGAATGCTTGAATGTAGGCGTACGTGCGCGCACCCACATTCAATGGAGATAGGGCAGTCATGATCGCCTGATGTTCGATGCGATCAAAAGCTTTGGAGAGATCCAAAGCTAAGACTGCCTTTGTGTGACCAGGCAGAAGCGGGTCGAAAATGTCATGTGTGAGTTGCAGCATGGCGTCCTGTGCGGATAGATGGGGGCGGAATCCCACCATGCTATGCGGGTATAGATTGTTGTCCGCCATGTGCGTTGTGAGTCTTGCAAACACAACATGCTCGAAGAGCTTTCCGAGGCATGAGGTTAGCGAAATCGGGCGAAGGTTTTGAAGTGTAAGTGTTTTGTTGGGTTTGGGTATGAATATTACCTTCGCGTGGCGCCAGGACTGCGGGAGGATATCCTCCCTCCAGCACTGGTGGAAGTATTGCGTAATTTGGGTGATCGATTGGTCGTCCAGATTACGGAGCATGGAGTTTGTGATTTGGTCTGCACCAGGTGCGGAGTTGGTTCGGAGAGTCAGGAGGGCCGCTCTGACTTCCGTCTCAGTGATGTCTGTGTTGAGTGTTGGATTGGCTGGTCCTGTGTAGGTGGGTAGAGGTGTGGGGGCACCCGGAGAGGTGTATGTGTTCTGAAGTGTGTTTATGAGGGCCTCGGGATCGTCAATATGTTGGTGTGTGAGGCGTGTCACGTGGTGTTGTGTTGATGATTTAGTGTTTGTGGGGTCGATGAGGTGTCGGAGGAGTTGCCATGCTCGTTTGCTGGACAGGTTTCCGGCGATGCCGTCACATATCTGTCCCCAGTTGGATCGGCAGAGCTCCTCCGAGTGTTCTTGGATTTTTGTCTGCAGCGCGGCCAGCCGCTTTTTAAGTGTCTTGTTATATTTATTGCATTTCCAGCGTTCCAAGGAGGCTGTGATAAGCCTCCCAGAGGTGGGCTAGGTGTGTGTCCAGGGTAGGGGTTTCGGTGGTCGTTTCAATGTGTTGCGTGTTGTGGTGAACGTCATGCTTGAGTGATTGCACCCAGGCGTCGATCTCTGTGATAGGAGTGTCTGGGTGGGCGGTGCGTGCAGCGCGAAGTGCGTCCCAGTTAACCAGTTTATGTGTTGTATAGGAGTGACGGGGTGGTTTGTACGGGACAGTGATTTGTATAATGTAATCATCACTGCCCAATGTATGTTGAGTTCTGTTCCAGGTAACACCGCGGATGTAGCGGTTCAGCGTCAGGTCCGGACTCGTGTCCATACTGACACTATTGCCGATCCGCGTGTGCATCTGAAACGTGTTGTGAACAGTCAGCTGGAGGTTCTGCAGGAGCAGCCACAGCCTGCGACCTCGATGTGTCGTGGTTGTGTATCCCCAGTCTGTATGCTGACTGTTGAAGTCCCCACCAATTAATAGAGGATAGCCGTAAGGGAAGGGATAAGGGAGGGAGTGAAAGAAGAAAGGAAGAATGAGGTGCCGTAGTGGAGGGCTCCGGAATAATTTCGACCACCTGGGAATCTTTAACGTGCACTGACATCGCACAGCACACGGGCGCCTTAGCGCTTTTCCTCATTAAAAACGCAGCCGCCGCGGTCGGGTTCGAACCCGGGCACTCCGGATCAGTAGTCGAGCGCCCTAACCACTGAGCCACCGCGGCGGGGCGACGTTTTATGGAGAACCCACTTTTATGCTGCTGCCGCGGTAGGGTTCTAACCCGAGTACAACTGATCCGAAGTACCTGCGTTCGAACCCGACCGCGGCGGTAGAGCTTCGATGGAACCGAAACGAAAAGGCGCCCGTGTGCTGTGCGATGCCAGTGCAGGTTAAAGATCCACAGGTGGTCGAAATTATTCCCTAGCTCTCTACTATGGCACCTCTTCCTTTCTTCTTTCACTCCCTCCTTTATCTCTTCCTTTATGGCGCGGTTCTGGTGTCCGCCGAGATGCTAGATAGACACTGCGCCATTTCCTTTCCCCAAAAAGCAATTATTATTATTAATGAGGATGGGTCACAAGAACAAACCATTGTATTGGAGCGGAGCAGGGTGAGGTTGTATTCCGTAAAAAAATGGAGAACGCTATTTCTCTTTACTGACGGCAAACTCTGTAACGGTGCTAAGCACAAGTATTTGATTCGTTGGACTCGGCTACTTATTAAGGGAACGAAGGTTTGAGGTATGGCCATGTATTTCGCTCCGTCTTCTTGCAAAAGTGAACTGGGTGAAGCTCAAGCCTGCACTCAAGCATCGCCCACATTCAGGAAGCCGCACAGAATTTCTCCGCGACAAAAGAGGAGCCCGTTGTCCAAGCTTATGTTGTTACCTAAACTAAAAGCTAACCATATCAGACGAAATTAAAAGCTGAAGAATTTTTTACTCTCGCTTGTTTGGCGTAGCCAAACAAAGCTGATTTCGTTTACGGTTGTGATAGGTCAGCGGAGCAATATAAGGATGCCGCAGAGCTCTGCCCATTATTACTAACTGCCGTTCTTTTTAAATTGTGTTCTACAATAGAGCTCTAGATGTGAGCACATTACGCCTAACCTTAATATTGATCCTGACTGCGCACCAAAGGTGAGTGATAAAGAAACAACAAAATGCGAAATAAGGGAGTAATTACTCGTTGGCATCTGCCCAAGCGCAGCCGAACGGTTAGAGAGGCAAGCCCTGCATTGAGGGACATGGCCGTTTAGTTCGGCAAACTGCCACCACGGGCCGCTTCACCCTGAACTCCTTCTTTCTCTTTTCTTTTCCCTTTCCTGCCTCGCATAGCCGCACGCAGGCAGACGGGAGGGCGCACAGCTGCGGGGTTGGGTTGGGCGGTTAACCATTGTTCGGATTCCACACTGTAGGAGGAGGAAGGAGCAAGTAGGGCTTTGTGGGCGAAAAAAAATTATCAATGCGGCGTGAAGCCTTCGCTGCGCCTGAGGAACGCATGTTCAGTAGCAGGATATTGATTAGAAAGGCGCCCAGTTAGAAGAGAAAGGGGGGGCGGAAAAGGCTAGATGGCTGAAGGGCTTGTTGAGGCCGTTCGATAGGGACGCTGTGTGGGGTGAAAACGCGTGGTTCTTTTTGACGAGTTGTAAGGTAGAGAAGAGATACATCACCAGCAGAAGCAGGACGCAGTGATACAGTGTGTCATGTCTCACCGGCGCCGTATCTTTTCGCTGCATTTCAACTAGCCCAAAGTGCCACTTTAGTGCACTCCTGGATTTAGGCTCGTGATGCCGTCTTGGTTGTGTAATTGCTGTCGCCTATCTTTGTGGCGGATCAGTGAACCAGCTCTTTTATCGGCGTAATGCCATGTACAGTTTTCAGAAACACGTCGAACTCCTCATAAGCACGACTATAGTTCAGCGCTATATTTCGCGAAAAGTAACGGTTATAAATTTTCTTTCTTTTTTTTTCCGAGGACGGTTACTGACTGCAATAGTCTCCCTGAGAGAGTGATATCCACTGTTGACTTTCTGAAGGCCTTTGATGATGTATTTTAGTTACTGTATAGAGATATTCTTCAGTTTTATTTGTCGTGCATGCTTTTATTACTGACTTATTGCCCTTGTATGTTATATCTTTGTGCCCTTCCTGCTTGCACCCAAGCAAGAGGTCTGCAGTATTGGGTGAATAAGTATATAAATAAATAAATACAGGACTTCGTGTCCAGAACTTAGCGTATCTAACATCAACTGGTGAAACCACGAATAGCGGCGCAGTCCAGGTTTTTTTTTTTTGTGACCGTAGTGAGACACTCCTGTGCAATCTGAGGAGACTGAACGTTCTCTTGGACATCGTCTCTCTCATCGTGTACCCTCAGCGTTCATGAACTGAGCGGCCAACAATGGCTTTGCGCGACAGTGGTAGAAACACATTGTTTAAATTAAGGGGCTTAGATGGAGCAATTGCCGACAGACCACAGTAAGGGTAATCCCGCATGTACATTGAAACCACCACCACTGCACTCCCAACAAGCTGCACAGAGTATGAGCAGGATTGTTTCTTGGTTCTGTTACGTAGTTATCAAACAAATCCATGCACCCTTGTTTGCGCTTGTTTGTTAAATTATCCTAGCCCGAAAAGTCGCCGCGGTGGCTAAGTGGTTATGGCGCTCGGCTGCTGGCCCGAAAGACGCGGGTTCGATCCCGGCCGCGGCTGTCGAATTTCGATGGAGGCGACAATCTAGAGGCCCGTGTACTGTGCGATGTCAGTGCACGTTCAAGAACCCCAGGTGGTGGAAATTTCCGGAGTCCTTCACTACGGCGTCCCTCATAGCCTGAGTCGCTTTGGGACGTTAAAACCCAATAAACCAAACCAGACTGGCCCGAAGCAAAAGAAAAAAAACTAACCTTCCTCACCATGTTTTGTGTACTACAGCTCTTGTACATCATAATCAGGCCGGACAGTTATTCAGGACACTGACTTCAGTGTTGCGACAATATTAGAAGCGCTGCAACGCCATGCGTCGGGTTCCGACTTTATATCCCTCTATGGTTGCCTGTCTCGGTCCGCCACTGCATGCAGTTTGTACATTTGCAGCATAGTTTCAGAAGGGAATCTGTGGATAAAATTGGGACCTGCAGCAACGTAACCTCCCGAAAATGGACACAACGTTGCTATACAGAATACGCGGAGTGTAATACGCTTCTTACCTGCGCAAATGTAACATTTGCATCGCAGTCTCAGGCTGCAAACAATTATTACGTTAGAACCAGAAAAAAAAATTCAGGGGGCACTTTGTTGAACTAAAGTGCGGTGAGGCGAAAGCCTTTAGCGCGGTGTTGCTGCTTGTGTCACTGATGTGGGGTTAAGATGTTAATTAAGTACACAAGTGCTTGTGAATCTTAAAGGCTGGAGACACTGCAGGGCATTTGGGAGGCATCCATCTGATTCGACGCCCTTCTGCAAACACTCCCCAGCGTCCTAGACAAGCAGAACTACATATGCGTTGGCAGGAAGTAGCGTAGTCGTTAGCACGCTTGGTTGCGGAACGGAAGGATGGTAGAACTACTCTCTGAGTATTTGCATGCTTGCATTCATACTATTATGCTCCTGCAAAAGTGATGAAACCGTTTGCTGTATTAGTTGCCGGCGGTGACACCATAACAATAAAGTAAAGACTTCGAACGGTGATTCCTTGTCAATGCACTGCTATCAGTGAGTGTTTGCGACCCGATTTTAGGATAGTGTCTCGCTTGTGAGAAGAATTCGTTCTTAACTCACTCTTGAAATCTTCTAGCAAAAAAATAACTAAACAGATAGCCTCACTAGATGGAATACATGGGTAAGCATTTACCCTTAATCTCGTTATGAGAAGCTGAATTCGCGTTCTTGCTTGTATCATACTCTTTTCAAAATTTTTTGCCTGTATATTGAATTTTTCTTTGTTTTGTGCCTTGTTATGAACGCTGCCAAGCTGCAGACGTGACGGACGTTCATTGATATCGTGTTGGCTGCAGCAAATAACGCGTGCTTTTTTTTCTAATGCATACATATTTTTCTTTTAAAAGCCGTAAAAGATGCATCGTCGTGTTCCGTGCAGGTGGATTGTGCACCAAGGCGGACATTATGTCCGTGATAAAGTTCATTTAAAAGACTATTAATGAACTATAAATTGAAGGCTGTAAACATCGAAAGTTAACCAAGTCTTCAAAATTCTTTAATAGATACAAAGTCTTTAAAAGGATCCAATTCACAAAGTCACTCGCGAAATGCGCCGGCAGTAGCACATCTCTACTTTATGCCATGGGGATCAGTTTATCGCCGCAATAACTAAACAGCGATACTTAATCGTCGGGCCGACCAGCTGCCTTCTTCTGTGCGCCGCGAGAGATTTGGGGAGGCAAAGCCGCTTGGATAGTGAGAATTACTCGCCCACATTCGACAGTACTAGTATAGGACTGACGCGCCTGACAGAGTTCCTGACAGAGACGCACCAAAATAAAAAAATAAGAGGAAAACAGGGAGCACGGCAATAAAGTAGAAAAAAATGGCGAGTAATAAATGGCGTCGGCAACCAGCTGAAGGAACATAGGCTGGGAATGAGGGTGACACATAGGTATTTGGCTTTTCCCGTAGCCGCCTTTGTCGCTTCGACTCAGGCGACTGGAATGCGCGTTTTGACATGGTTGGGTAGCAGGTGTTCGTCACGTGCAAAGCCATTTTACAAGAAAAACTTGACGGTTCTGCTCATCGGGCCTTTCCCCTTTGACGTCACGCTGTTTACCCCAGGGATAGGTCTCTCGCTGCTGTAAAGAAAGTGACAATGCTTTGGTTTACACAACCGGTTTCGTCGGAAGGTAAAGCAAAATTCCAAAAAAAGGAATTCTTTCGCGATGTTTAGTTTCCGGGAGGCGTCTTGGGACAAAAGGGAAAGCACGTGAGCCTTGCACGTGATCCCGAATCCTTGACGCTGTTTTTATGCTAGGTTGTTCGCTGGCGTACTATAAATACAGTACCATCGAGATGCTGAACACCGTTCGTCCACACCAGCCTCACCTTTCTGCTAGAAGCAACTGATGTACCACTCCGTCAAGAGAGTCATCGCGAAAACGGTAAGTTTTTAACTTTTTGTTTGAATATTGTAACATTAAAACCTTTTTTTATATTTGTAACGCACTGCTGGGTACATTTAGTCATTACCTGTGGTTTGATTTTGGTATGTGCAGCCATATACTTCATCAGAAAAATAAAGTGCATTTATTCCATCTGCAGCACTAAGTTTGAAACCTAAGTAATGGTCTATCAGAGATTGTTAAAAAGGTACCCTGGAAAACTCGCTCCATTTAAAATAACGGCAACGCAAGAACAAAAATAATTACGCATTGTATTAGATTATCTGCTTTAAGTGTGGATTATTCATCTATCACCGAACACACAGACTTGTTAAGGACAGTATGCATATGGTAGGGAATAAAACAACATTGAGGGTCACTTATATTTACTGCGCTCACGCATCATTTAGTCTTATAATTGTGACTGTTTTCACCCGGTTTAGGAACGAGGTTCAAACTGCATTCCCATATTCAAATGCACTTGCTCCACTTTGCACCGGACTAGTCCCGAGCAAGACAACATCGTATCATTCACAAAAATGCACAAGTTCATGTACATATCGTTTTCTGTAATGTTGTTATAAAAATGTTTGTTGCGGTTCTGTTATGGGTCACAACATTTTCGCGTAGTATTGCGTGCCGGCAAATAGTTGTTCAATTTAGTATTTGATATTAGTAAGTCGCACCGACCTTAGTATGCCGAATTTAATATTATACCCCTGCTACACGGGCGCTTCGAATGCCTTCCAACCTAATGTTCCCAGCCGAACTGACGCTGCTACATGAAGTTTCTCAACGGCATTCGGTTCGGATGACATTCGAGTCGACGGAGCTCGGCGGATACATTCCAGATTTTGGAATGCCGTCGAAACGCGAACGCAGCCCGAACCGACCAATAGGCGTTGCCGCCGCCATCGCTTCGCCCCGCCCACAGCCGCGCGAGTGCTTTCGGCTCTGTGGCTCCTCATTTTGATACCTGCTGCTCGCTTTTTCCTGCTCTTTGCTTATCAAATAGCTCGTGTTGTGTCTACGTAAGTGCTACAAGATAACAGTGCACCAAAAAACATTTACCGCGTGAGCATGAAATTTCTCCAGCAGTGTGCCGATGAGGACGCCTGCGCGCATAATTTCCGCGGTCGCTAATAGCACGCATTCCTGCGCTACACTATGAGTCTCACCTGGAAACGAACACTCGAGGCCTTGCAGTAACCGCTTTCTTCTCTTGTTTTTCGGCTACCACGGTTGAAGTCGAACGTGTTGTCAAGATGAAACGGCTCCATGCTTCTCGGTGTGGTCACTTATTCACAAAGTACGCGAACGGCTGCATTGCTGACACGCGGTGCAAGCTACGATAAGCAGGAAACCCAAACGCAAGTTTGAAGCAACGATTTTGAACTCAAACACAAACAGCACACCAACAGCAGCACGGACCATGGCAAGGCGCGGCGTAAGGCATAACCGGATATAGCACTGGAATGCAGAGAGAGAGGATAAAAAGGAAGGTTTGTTGTTTCCTGCCACGTGACCTAGCAGCAGCGCGCTGGATTTGAACGGCGTTGGGAAGCACGCTAGGCGCTGGCGCGGGGCTATTAGCGCTGCGCGTGTCATGGCAAATAATTACTGCGAACTGCTACAAAATTGCAGTTAGACTAAGGCGCTTCGCGCCTCCGTGTTTTAGAATGACCATAATCAGCCCCTCAAAGGCACTCGATGTTGCATTGGCGCGTCATATTCAATCTTCAGATATTTCCTGACGCCGTGTAATTCACCGTGATATTCGACATATAATTATTTCTATATAATTAAATTATTATTTAATGATGTGAAGTAATTGCTTACATATCTATTGTACAATATGCTGAGCTGCTCATGATCCAAACAGCGAATTAATTCGCTTCTGTGGGCAGTGTTACTTACTCAAGAAACACCATCTATCTGATGTGCACGCTACCAACACCAGCGCTCTGATGTTCACTTTAGTCTGGTGTGCACACTAGACCACACCAACCCACCCTGGTGTGCACATCAAAACACGCTAACACACTAGGATGTGCACACCAGCACACACCAAACCAGTCTGGCGTGCACATCAAAACACACTAACACACTAGGATGTGCACACCAGCACACACCAAACCAGTCTGGTGTAAACAGTAGAACACACTAAAACTGTCTGGTGTTCACACCAGGAAACACCAGACCACATCAAAACATCCTGGTGTATTTTTCAACTGGGAGACAATCTCGCCCATAAAGCTCTCTCAATGATTCCATCAAAAAAAGTATCTCAATATGGGAAAAGTCTCTACGGGAAAACGGTGCTCGATCATTTATGTACCCTGTGGAGTGCGCCCCACAAGCCACGTGTGAACAAGGGACTGAGAAGATCCCATGCGACTCTACTACATCGAATTCGCACGGCCTCTGCTCGCACTCCTGCCTGGATGCATAAGATGGGCATAGCATCGTCTCCGCTCTGTTCTTTTTTGTGGTGTGTGCGTGGATATCAAACTTTTTATTATGTACTAGCTGCCCCGAGTACAACGCGGAAAGGTATGTGATGTTCGCTTCCTTCAAGAAGACAGGAACCCGTCACAGTACAGTTCAGGACATTGTCTACCCGAGTGGAAACCAGACATGCAGAAGGGAGGCTGCACGCCTTCTTTTAACATTTCTGCAGGACACGGATCTTGTTTCTAAATGGTGACAACAGGAACAGACTGTGGCCTACTGTGATTGAATGTATGCGTTGATGGTGTCTTCCGGAGTTAACTACGTTATACTGTGAGTGAATGTGTGTATGGATTATGGCACTACAAGGGCCTATGTTCTACTGTGACTGAAAATGTGCATAGATGCTTACTTCTGGAGTGGACGGTGATGTGGACTGTGTGGATTGATTGTGTGCATAGATGGTGACTGCGGGAGAGAATGTGTGCTATTATAAGATGGAGTGCGCATAGCGGGGCAGATGCGACAGGCTTTAGGACATTATTAATATAGAATGGATGCTACGGTGGAGAAATTGCCGGCAGATAAAGCAGGGCTAATCCCACCTGTAGCATTCAACACCTCAACTCAACTCAACTCAAGCTTCCCCTTGGCAAAGTTCATCACTGCAATCTCGGGGTCACTGATTATCGCTTACGTCCCAGTGCCTGCTATCGCCAGCGCGGAAAACCATTTCTTTGCGGTGAAAACAAAAACTGGCGTCTGAAAGCGTTATATTCCATGCAATTCTATGCCCTCTGTGTTTTTTCCGTCTTTGTTTGCTGCTTCCATACCTACCGGTTAGTTTCCTGGTCCTTTTCTGCCACTTTGAGTCAACCCACGTATCGGCCAGCTTCCACAGTCGACGTGATGGGTGGGTGGATGGAATATAGGAGCGTCCCCTTTGAAACGGAGTGGTTCCAGCTGGCACCATGCTTGGCTTTTTTTAAAGTGAGTGCGTTAGTACCCCCCATATCGGTAAAAAAATTGTCCGGCGTCGACAGTGGCGACCGTTAAAAGCCTCGCTGCCGATGTTGCCGGGGCAGGTGGCCCACCTACGTCACGTGACCTTGTGGCGTCATCACAACCTGTCCACCGGAATTGCGAGCAAACTGCCCACGGTGCCAGGTGGTGTTTAAATTAGTGATTGGCCACCAGAGGTTACCTTGGTCGCTCAAGCCCCACCGGTCACAGCACCTGTCATCGCACGGCTGTGGCGGAATCGCTTAACCGATACAGCACTGCGCCAGGAGTGGTATGAGGACTATGAGTGTAAACTAGAGAATGACCAATTCCACATGTATGGGTATTAACCCACTAAAGCTATCCCGTCATAGCCTTAAGGCGGAGGTGAAGTGTCCCTTCCATTTTTTAAACCGAAAAGCTTCCCTACGCTAGGTAAAGCAGTCGTCGCGTAGGCCGGAGAATGACCTTGAACGACATTCAGCCCAACTACATTTATCTTCACCTTATGGCGCGGCTCGGGTGTCCACCGATATATGTGAGACAGTTACTGCCCCATTCCCTTTCCTCAAATCATACGCACACACGCATACTCATGTCGGCCGCGGCGGTCGAATTTCGATGGAGGCGAAATTCTAGAGGCCCGTGTACTGTGCGATGTCAGTGCTCGTTAAAGAACCCCAGGTGGTCGAAATTTCCGGAGCTCTTCACTACGGCGTCCCTCATAGCCTGAGTCGCATTGGGACCTTAAACCCTCATAAACCAAACCAAAGCAAAACATACTCATGCACGCAGAGAGAGAGAGAGAGAGAGAGACGGGTTTTCGCTCAATGGGCCAAGCAAGGCTTACGACTTAAAACGGCGCAAGCTAGACTGGACAAACCAGAGGAAGAAGACACCACATGCGCTGACTCGTAACTAAAGGTTCAACGAAAAGGCGCGTAAATATTATCAGAGAAGCACCGAAAACTGCCTACATCACGGCAGCGTGAGATATGGGGACACACGTGGCATGAAAGATATTGCGTACAAAAGTTACCAGTTAGGGGTAGAGGACCTAACTAAAGGCATTCTTCACCTGACAGGTCCACTCAAGGATGGCTGACGCACAGGTTAATTTGTTTGTTTCTCATAATAAAAAAGGCTTCCATTACCTCACTTATCCTGTCCTGATGACGGAACTGGGTAGTGGTTCTCGGAAAGTATTGCGTGCATATTTATATTTTCACTTTCGTTGACCTTTTTTATCAGGAAAAACACCTTCAGTGGCCCTGTCGGATAAAGAATTGCGTTACTTAGATAACCAGCTATCCTCTCCTCGTGACTAGCAATATTTGTACGCAACCTCTTTTAGAGTTTCACCTTTACAGCACGCGGTCGTAATGTTGCGCAGTTTTCGGTGGTCCCCTTCATGTCGTTGAGCACACATGACTAACGCGAACATTTCAAGCACAAAGCAGTCGGCGCTCGACTGTCTCTGTGATTGCAGGCCTTATTGCGACATGCATGTGTGGTGATATGGTGCATTCATATCCACGTATTAGGGGCGATATGATATCGTTCGAATCACTCCGTTCCGATTCTTTTTGCACTTCGGGTGCCCCATGTACTCGCTGGAATGAGTCATACAGACGTATGGATGTATAAGTATCGAATGGAATCGAAAGAATATAGTTGTGTCATAGCGGTCGTACGTTCATTACACGCCGTCCAGCCACTGCACAAACTGAGAGCACAAGGCGCGGTTTAGTGTGCGCGGAAATAGGCGACACCATTGTTAACTCTTTCCACATTAGAAATCTACACACGATTAGAATTCTATACTAAAGGTATTATAAATTATATATTATAGATCTATACGCGTATTTGAAGTACCAACATGGCCAATAAAATTTATCAGCGTAAAAGAAACGCAAAATTCGAGCGAAAGTATCTGTAAAATTTCCTAGCTCGTTGTCTGCGAAGCAGCATAACAAACTGGCAATAAATTGGTATGGCTTTGTCCTTCAACACCTGCGCAAGAGCCTACATCAGCGATATCATTCATTTTAAATTTTCCCCAAAGCGTGCGCCGATTGCCAACCGTGTACCGCTGCCTCCCCGGCGAACACCAGACAGTGATTTCTTCGTTGTTTTTCGTTTATTCCTTTACACCATCGAGAATATAGACTGTGGGCCTCACGTTACGCTGCCACCAGCGTCAAACAAGCACGAGTTTGCAGCGAAATGTTTAACCAAGCCTGATTTCACATACGCCGACCTCAGAAGCAGTCCTTCGGAGCGCCGCCATATTGCATCAACTGATGCGCCTTCTGTACAGGTCGTGGAAATCACCAGAACCCTTATTGCGTTCGAGTACAGCAAGAGAGACTGGAGGCCTTATTAATGGCAGCGTCATAATATTCCCAAACGGCGGCAGGTGCCAACCACTCATCGGAATTCGTTTTTCCGATTTGGTCGTCGCTCTCTGCAAACGTGGCTGTAAAACTCAGCCAGTACTGATTTGTCACCAAGTCTCCCCTCATTGGCATTGGCGCAAGTGATGTATTTCACTTTTTTATTCATATTTGTGCTGCACCGACTGCAACGCCACCAACCGATGGTTGCCGCTTGATGCGCAGCACAGTATAGCGAGTAGCGAGCTTTGTAGTAAAGTGGCAAAAAAGGTTTGGTTTATGGTTTATGGGGTCAAACGTCCCAAAGCGACTCAGGCTATGAGGGAGGCCGTAGTGAAGGGCTACGGAAATTTCGATCACCTGGTGTTCTTTAACGTGCGCTGACATCGAGCAGGACACGGGCCTCTAGAATTTCGCCTGCATCGAAATTCGACCGCCGCGGCCGGGATCGAACACGCGTCTTTCGGGCCAGCAGCCGAGCGCCATAACCACTCAGCCACTGCAGCGGCTAGGCAAAAAAGGATCGAGTCGGGTTCGGGGGTGTTCCTTTTCTCCGCGGATGTTCGCGGGGTGGCCAAGCCTTGGCTGTCACAACATTTGGAGCCAAAAGTACAACTGGCACCAAAAGGAAATGAGAAGGCAGCCATGAGAAACCATCGCCTCCCGAGAGCGCAGAATTGGTATCCGGCCGACCTTTCAGGGAATCCCAACGAAGAGAAGGACGAAGGGAGCTCGTTCCATGCTTGCGCGCCACGCGCCACACGTGTCCTCGTTCGGCGCTGGCCACCAGGCGAACGTGCTTTTCCGGCTTCGAATCGCACCCGATCTCCAAGGCCTGCGTCCTTGCTGCTGTACTGGACAATTCAGCGCCTCCCTGCTGTCTCTCCGACTCCCGCTAAACCATCGGCATTTCAGCGCGCTCTTCAACGAAACTGGTGGCGCAGGTGGTCTTCGCGGGTGACAACTTGCAGCAGAGGACAACTTCCGGCTGGATGCGGGTACGGCGCGTGGACCTACAATTGTTACCACACCCGGAGCGGTCCTGGTCCATGGACCTTGTTGTTGTGCACCCTTCTGCGATGACGCACCACTGCCCCTACAGGCTTCAGCTGCTGCAATTAGCGTCGACCCGGAGCTGCTCCTTCGTGCTGTATGAGCGGTTGCTGGGAAGCGAGCGGCTGGTTGACTTCGGCGAGATGTGCGCTCTCCGCACCGAGGCAGGAAGCGTTCCTCTTCTCGGCAGCGCACTGGTGAGCGTTCTGCGTCTCATGCAGGCCCTGGAACACCTTGGCAATTTCGCGCTGAAGAAGGTTCCCATTGCTGTGCATTCCCAATGCGAGATGTCTCACAATACAGAGCACGACGGTCGGCATTACCATATGGACGAGCCTGGAGTCAACGCTGGGCACAATGTCATCGCCTTCCGCGCCCAGCGCACGATGCTACTGGTTTCTCGCGGCTCCGGTTGTCTCGATCAAGGCGACCAGCTTGTGCTTCAGGTTCCCTACCACGCTGTCGCTGGACTGTCCAGCCTGGCTCCACACACTTTGGACGCACTACCACCCGGCTATCGCTGTCACGAAGAGGCAGAACTGCTCGCGGACTTGCGTCATGGGCTCGTCCAGGCCTCTGGTCGAGTCCTCCGTTGCTCTGCAGACTACGCTGTGCAGACACCTGGAGAGCCGCACGGTCTTCATACCGTCGTTGACGTGGCAGACCTCGCTAACCTTCTGCGAAACATCCTCCAGGTTATTGCCAAAACCTTCGCTCACGACGCCCGCGGAGCGCATGGGCTATCCTGCCCCGTGATCGTCAAGCGAGACGAGGAAGAAGTTGGGGACCTCCTGCTGGTCCCGTCCTGGCCGCTACCCGCTGTCCTCCAGTAGTCCTGGTGGGCCAGCTGGGCGTCTACCATCTGCAGCGGATTCGGTGTCGTCGAAAAAGAAGCGGAAGAACTCTCGTACCAAACCACGCAGCATGAGTACGCCACGGCTGCCGAAGATGTTTGCCTAGGGGAACGTCCGTGTCTTGATGAGGCCCCTGCAGGACCTGCGCCGGGAGCTGGACATGCCACGCTTCCGCATGCCTCACGGCCGCCGTCGTCTGACATCCTACAAGAGCGACAGGAGGATTAATGAGTGGAGCAACGTCACGTTGACTCAGCTTTATTGGTACACCATTGATGCCATTGATGCCATGATGCCTTTTTCTTCACACTCACTTGAGACTGCGACTTGAGGCGAGAAGCCATCGACGCATTTATCGGAGCGAAACTATATATATACATGGGGACGCCTGCCGCCACCCATGACCTGCACTCTGGGCATGATGTCTTGCAATACGGACGTGCATTTCTTTTTGTTCACCGTCGTTAACTATATGTGCCAGATAGTGATGGTAATGCGCTAATGTGATAAATGCAGAATTATTCAGTCTATCTTGGCGTTTTCTCCTCATTGTGTTGCTTCGACTGCCGATGAGACATTCGTCCTGTTTGCCACACCAGCGAAGTTTCCTGTAATCGGCCCTGACTATAGTCTTTTTTTAGTTGCGGATAAAAGGGAGGGCGGTTGTTGCCCACAGATAAAGCGCTAAACGTGCTGCCTTGATTCCGGGGTACTTTTTTCTGTCTGAAATCGAAGACTTTGCCTTCTCGTGTAGATCGTTTGCGCGGGGAAATCAAAGGTGAAGAAAAAGTATTTGCTCACCCACTTTAATGAGATCAGTCTCATTTGTGCCACAGAAGTGTTCTATAATATCTAATATCGTATCATATCGCGCAGCCGGCTATTGGTGATGGATGGATGCAATTTAGGGCCCCCGTTGTCAGCGTGCTCGGTATTTCTTTTCCTTTCAAACTTAATGGCTCCATTTACAATTCACCATTTTTGTTTAAATACAAAGTCTACTCAGGGTTACGTCTGATAAATTTTCAATCCTGAGCTTATATCCTATCACCGCCCTGCTTTTAAGCCCCCAAAATTCCAGATGCTTTCTGCAAACGTCTACCACAAATACATTCACATTACCTTCATCACAAAACCCCAACGCCTCAGGGAGAGTGATTTTGCCTGCATCGAGATCTGGATGGATACTGGGACATTTTATTAAAAAAATGTTCAATGTGTCATCTTATTGCTTTGATTTATTTTTGCAGCTGGGCGTTCTAAGATACCGTGATCTAGCTACAAAGAGTTGGTTGCTCCCTCATGAGTTATAATAGAACGATCATCTTCTTAATTTGTCTTTTCCATTTTCAATACAGGTCTGGAGTCTGGTTTGTTTTCATTGCATCAATCCTTTGACATGCTATGCGCACAACTTTGCAAGAGAACGGAAAGTGACAGATCGCATGATCGCTCTGAACAAAGCAACACCAAAGCTTATTCTGAAGTAAACAGTTGTGTAAAAAGCGAACTCGCAGCTTTCTCTCAGCATGTGCAGCACTGGCCTAGCAGTGCTTTTCTTGTTTCAGGGAAATTTCGCATCCTTCAGGTAGCAAATAATTGGATTCTAGTGACATATACCGAACGCAATAAATATTTCGCGAAAAAAAAAATGAGCAGGGTAGCACGTCGTCCGCCATTTCTGTGCAGATATACTTTGCCATTAGTAGTAACATAATTTTTTTTTTTCACAGTGTCATGCGTATTAAGCACCTTCCAAATGGAAATTATTTCCATGACAGTTCGGGTGCTTGCTTCATGAGTTGCAGCTTTTCTGTGTTGCCATTTCTATCAATTATGACGCTTTGTACGAAATTTTTCACATCCCTTTCAAAAATTAACCGCCGGTATTTTGAGCTGGAAAACTAACAAATTTTCTTTCTTAAGGCCTAAATATAATATTTAGGAGGATTTGGATTGTAAAACTTTTATTTCCAACAGGTTGAGGGGCTTTAGGTCCTTCGAATAAACGATGGCCGGAAATTGTTGGCCCCTGAGGCGTTTTAGGCCAGTTGGACGACCTTTGTCTGGGTCTCCGGATCGCACCTGAGTAGGACAGCCTCCCATTGGTCAAGCGACTATCTTTTGTTGCCTCATTTGAGTTTTGTCCTGGATAAAGATGTCTAAACATAACCGGGTTCGGGAACATATGAGCTTGGAGACGGCGCCAAGAGGTGGCCTGACTCTTTGTCAATAATTTATGAGCAGGCGGTACCTTGCTCTCTTGAGTCTGTAATGTTTTGTGATCTAACACACAAGACGAACCCTGTCTGTGAAGCCCTCGGTATGGTCACAGGCTCGGAAAGCAAGACCTCGAGCCAAAGTAGGAGACTGGGCGAGTTTGTTTGTACTCATTCTGAAAAAGCAGCGCAAACAATACAGGGGCGAAGAAAGGAAACGACAACACGAGCGCTGACTTACAACTGATCATTGTTGAGCATCAAGTGCACAATATATAGGAAGGAAGGAAGTAGCAGATGCCATCAGAAGGAGTCGACGTCAGGTGTAAATGGCCATAAACGCGATAAAAACGTAAAAGGGTGGTAAGGATAAAACAAGACGAAATCTCAAAAGAGATGGTAACTGTGACGAAGAACTATGCTTGACTACGTATCGAATAATGTCATAAGGTGTAAAGAGCCATAAAAACGAAAAAATGCATGAATAACAAAAAACCGATAAAATATAACAAGTGGATGGCATATGAAGGTGACGAGGTTATGCTGACTACTGTACTACCTTAATAAAAAGACAAAAGATAACATGATTGAATTAGGCATGCGCGAACAAATTTAACTAATTTTCTAGAAGGCAAGTTCCCTCTCATTCAAAGGTTTTTGACATGTTACATGCACATTGACACGCTTGCATAAGGAATTAACAAGCACATGTTTTCACATTTTTATCTTTTTCTTGTTGCTTTTTTCGAACGGAACTTCATTTCTTTGTCTGATAAGAATATAGACGGCGCACTGACACAGGTATATTTATTAGATTTAATGTTGAAGGCTTCAATCACTTCCCTGGTTAGTTGATCAGCGTGGCGTCCTATGACATTGCAAAGCTTGAATTATGGCTGACAGGCACCGCAGTTTTCTACATGGGCAGCTATATGTCCTTTTTTTGCCGTTTTCCACATCTTTGTCAGGTTCACGTAACCGGTCATTAAAGAAGCTACCTGTCTGCCCAATGTACTTGTCACCCTGAGAGCAAAAATGGAATTAAGTGCTTTCACTTGAATATAAGATCAGTGCGCAATAAACAAGGTATACTTAATATTCTACTAGAAAAATTTAACTTCGATTTTGAGGTAATAATGCTTACAGAAACTTGGCTTCATTAAGAGTATGATAATATCTCTGAAGACAGGTACAATAGATTTTGTCTGAATAGAACTCGGAAAAATGGTGGCGGTCTGTTGTTACACGTAAAAAAATGTATAGAGTGTGATGTGCTTGATCAGTTTTCTATTGTTTCCGATGATTTAGAGTGCCTTACTGCCATAAGTCAAAGGTTTCTTATAGCTGTCATGTATCGTCCTCCTAATGGAGTGGTTGACTCTTTTCTTATTCACCGTGCAGGCATGCTTAATTATGCAAGCAATAACTACCTCAACTTGTTTTTAGGTGGTGATTTCAATATTGACCTGATGACTAAATCGAACACTCAGCAGTGCTTAGACACCATACTCCTATCACACTCCTGTCACAATGTTATCAAAGACGCTACACGCATAACAACAACGTCGTGTACCTTATTGGACGTCTTTGTCACAAACATACCTGAACACGAAGTTTTTGGTGGCGTTATCACGTCTGTAATAAGTGACCACTTGCCTATTTTCTTACTCTCTAAAAAAACGCTAAGGAAACATAGGGACGGAGCCGATATAATTAAAGGATTTCAAGAGGTTAATGAAAAAACTTTGAACACATTTCGCAGAAACCTTTGTGCAGTATACTGGGAACCAATGTATAGCTCCCCGACCGCCGATGGCGCTTATGAAGTATTTTTGAGATTGTTCATTGATGCATACTCTGGTTCATTTCCAATGAAAACTTGCAAAAAAAAAGAAGAAAAGTTCGAAAACCTTGGATCGATAACGATTGTTTGCAACTAATAAGAAAAAAAGAAAGGCTATTTACTAGGTTCTTGAACACTAACAATCTGAAAGACTGGGAAATTTTTAAAAGGCATAGAAAGAAAACAAATGCTAGGCAAAACAGGTTTATTTATGCAACTACTTTGAAGTTGTTAGTGCTGCTAAATAGAGCTCCTGTGAAGGAAAATATAATGAAATCATATTGAACAATAAAGCCATTAAGGAAGCTATGCTAGATGAGGAATTTAATACCTTTTTTGTAACCTTGGTCACCAGCACACATTCCTCGGAGGCAACAAATGGGATGATTAGAAATCCACAAAGTCTTTACATTGACCCTACAAGCGGGACTGAGGTCTGTGCCGTGTACCATTCACTGAAAAACAGCTTTGCTTGTGATATTGAGAATATACAAATGAGACCAGTAAAATATGCACTAGACCTCATTTTGTCGCCGCTCACATACTTATACAATATTTCCCTCTAAGACAGGCACTTTCCCCTGGAAGATGCAAATCGCTAAAGTAGTCGCTATATTTAAAAAAGGGGACAAAAATAATTTGTCAAACTATCGGTCAATTTCCATCTTGCCAGTTTTCTCGAAAGGGCTAAAAAAACTCATTCACACACGAATTACCAAGTCTGAAACTAAACATAAATTAATTGATCCCTCTCAGTGTGGCTTTAGAAAAGGAATGCCCACAGAATATGCTCTTTTGGCTCAAAAAGAAATAATTTTGAAAGCAATCGAAGAAAAATATGTAATTGCAGGTGTCTATATAGACTTCTCAAAGGCATTCGATAGCATATATTTTGTTATTTTGTTAAAAAAAAACTTGAAGTGTATGGAATACGTGGAATACATCTAAACTCTTAAAGTCTTACCTCGAAAACAGAATGCAGTGCGTTTCCATGCAGGAAATTTTATCCACTTGCCAACCAATAAAAGCAGGTGTCCCCCAAGGGAGCATACTTGGCCCCCTATTATTTAACTTGTACATAAATGATACTACGAGCATTAGTTGCAACGCAGAATACGTAACATATGCAAACGACCCGGCAATATTTTTTCGCAGTTGTTCCTATCATTCTCTTCAATACGAAATAAACAACACTCTTGAAAAACTGGCCACCTGGAGCGCAATAAATTCTTTACAGATTGAAGTTAATAAAACAATGGCAATTATTTTCACTACCAGATAAGCAGCCAGCGCTCCAGAGATGACGTTCACCTTAGGCGACGCAGATATACAAATCGTATATTATGTCAAATGTCTTGGTGTCCACTTTCACAAAAATATGTCCTGGGACACGCACGTTGACGACGTGACCACACAGATAGCAAAAGCTGCTGGGGTCATAACTAAATATTAATCGTACTTACTGGCGGCTGTTAAATTACACATTTGCAATTCACTTCTCCTTTCACATGTTAACTACTGTCTCTTAGTGTGGGGCAAAACAACAACTGGTAATTTAAATCGCATACATGTCCTACAGAAAAGAGCGATCCGCGGCATAGCAAATGTTGCTTACCATGAACACACGCCCCAACTTTTCATTAAGTCTCATTCTTTCCATCCATCATATGCACTCATTCTACCTTGCAAAGCGATATAAGCATGACTCGCATGAAATTCTCCGTACACTTGCAAACTTGACTCCTCACACAAGACAATACACGCACTAATCTAATTTGGAAAATTCCTTACTCACGATTAATCTAATTTGGAAAATTACTTACGATTAAAACTTCCTGAACAAATCCTCCGTCATGCCCTACCGGCCCTACTAAACCACCTTCATTGTTAAGGAATAAACATAAGCACCATTAACAACAATATACTTGCTTAAGTCCGTCTTTGTAACACGAGTGTGAGCGTGTATGAAATAGTTTCATGTATTTAGAAATTCTCTTTCCATTGTAAAATTGGTGTGCTACCATGGCTGCCTTGTATATATTGATTTCTATTTGTGACTCGAGAATGAGTGTATATTATTTTGTATTGCATATTATACGTACTGACTGTTACACTTTCTAATGTAGAAAGATGTATATTTCAAAATCTTCCACTGTGTATGCCTTGTAAACAGGGGGCTCGAAGCTCGTCAAGTGGAAACTTCCACTTTTTCTTCGAGCCCTCCTCGTCCTCCGTTAATCTTTATCTGAGGAAGAAATAAATATTGATTGATTGATTGATGGTACGAACTGTTTTTGATGTTTGGTTCTGCATGTTCTTGCTGTCTTGGAAGAAGGGTTAACACGATTGCAGATATTAGCCAACTTTTCGGGTGCTCAAAACACCACCTTCAGTTTTGCATGATTCATAATATTTTTGAGATTATGGGACAGAGCATGGCAGTATGGAATGACTGCGACTCTTTGTTTCTTTCTGTCTTTATTCTCCCTAACTTCTTCAATTTGCCTGCCTTTTCTTTTGATCTGCTTTTGAAGTTTCTGGGAGAAGGAAATTAAAGGGTGATTGGGGTAGCCTGCTTCTGATAACCTACTGCATTGCTTTTTAATGCTGGAAAACATGCGGAGGGGACATGATTTTTTGAGCGCATTAGACATACAAAGACTAGCTATCGCTCTCTTCACTAATTTGGAATGAGCTGATGGAACGGAATCACCGGTTTCTTATTACGTGGTTCATAGGTTCAACAAATGTGGTGACCTTGGAACAAATGTGGTGCCCTTTGCTCTGTCCCATGATCTCAAAAAAAATTATCAATCATGCAAAACTGAAGGTGGTGTTTTGAGCACCCGAAAAGTTGGCTAATATCTGCAATCGTGTTAACCCTTCTAGCAAGACACCAAGAACAGTTCGTCCCATGTGATAAGGAAGTGATTTATTCAATCCCCTTAACATGCGGTGACAAATACATTGGGCAGACAGGTAAATTAATTAATGACCGGTTACGTGAACATGACAAAGATGTGGGAAAAGGGGAAAAAGTACATATAGCAGCCAATGTAGAAAACTGCAGCGCCTGTCAGCCAGAATTTAAACTTGCAATGTCATAGGACGCCACCCTTATGAACTAACCAGGGAAGTGATTGAAGCCTTCAACATAAAATATAATAAATATACCTGTATCAGTGCGCCGTCTATAATCTTATCAGAGAAATGACCTTCCTTTCGAAAAAAGGAACACGAAAAAAATAAAAATGTGAAAACATGTGGTTGATAATTCCTTATGGAAGCGTGTAAATGTGCATGTAACATGTCGAAACCGTTGAATTAGAGTGAACTTGCCTTCTAGAAAATTTGTTAAATTTGTTCGCGCATGCCTAATTCAATCATGTTATCTTTTTAGTCTTTTATCAAGGTAGTGCAGGTTGTCAGCATAACCTCGTCATCTTCATGCGCCTTCCACTTGTTAGACTTTATCGGTTTTTTGTTATTCATGTATTTTTCGTTTTTATGGCTCTTTACACCTTACGACATTATCCGCTACGTAGTCAAGCATAGTGCGTCGTCACCGCTACCATCTCTTTTGAGATTTCTTGTTTTATCCTTACCACCCTTTTAACGTTTTTATCGCTTTTATGCCCATTTACACCTGACGTCGACTCCTTCTGATTGCATCTGCTACTTCCTTCCTTCCTATATATTGTGCACATGTTGCTGAACAAAGATCAGCTGTAAGTCAGCGCTCGTGTTGTCGTTTCCTTTCTTCGTCCCTGTATTGTGTGCGCTGTTTTTTCAGAATGACCTCGAGCCAGTTCGTGAGCAGCTCATTTCCAGCCTGGGATGCGCGTGCGGGTGTCCAGACTATGTTCATTTTGCGGTTGTCCACTGCGGTCATCCAGGATTCCGTTCGTCAGAGCGGAGACCCTCCCCTTGGGAGTCTTCATCACTGCAACCTTGGAGTCACTGACTATCGCTGACGCCCCCGTGTCCGCTATCGCGAGCGCGGAAAACTATTTCTTTCGGTGAAAACAAGAACTGTCGTCTGAAAGCGTTATATTCCATGCAGTTCTATGCCCTCTGTGTTTTTTACGCCTTTGTTTGCTGCTTCCATACCTACCGGTTAGTTTCCTGGTCCTTTTCTGCCACTTTGAGTCAACGCACTTATAGGCCAGCTTCCTCAGGCGACGTGATGGGTGGGTGGATGGAATATAGGAGCGTCCCCTTTGAAAACGGGGTGGTTGCAGCTGGCACCGTGCGTGGCTTTTTTTTAAATTGAGTACGTTAGTACCCCCCCCCCCCCATATCGGAAATAAATCGTCCGGCGTCAGCATTGGCGACCGTTTAAAGCCTCGCAGCCGGTATGGCCGGGGCAGGTGGACCACCTAGGTCAAGTGAGCTAGTGAGCTTGTGGCGCCATCACAACCTGCCCACCGGAATTGTGAGAAAACTGCCCACATTGGCAGGTGACAGTAACATTAATGATTGGCCACGAGTGGTTACCTGGGTCACGCAAGCCCCACCGGTGACAGCACCCGCCATCGCACGGCAGTGGCGGCATCGCTTAACCGACACAGCACTGCGCCAGGAGTGGTATGAGGATGCGCAGGAATCTATGAGTGTAAACTAGAGAATAACTAATTCCGCATGCATGGGCATTAACCCATTCAAGATATCCCCTCATAGCCTAAAGGCGGGGCTTAAGTGTCCCTCCAATTTTTGAACCGAAAAGCTCCCCTACCCTCGGTAAATCTGTCGTCGCATAGGCCGGAGGATGACCTTGAACGACCTTCAGCTCTACCCCACTTATCTTTTCTATACGGCGCGGCTCGGGTGTCCACCCATATATATGAGACGGTTAATGCGCCATTTCCTTCCTCAAATCATACGCACGTACGCATACGCACACACGCACAGTAAGAGAGGCACGTTTTCGCTCAATGAGGCAAGCAAGGATTACGCCTTAAAACGGAGCAGCCTAGACTGGATACACCAGAGAATGAAGTCACTACACGCGCTGACTCGTAACTAAAGGATCAATGAAAACGCGCAGGAATATAATCAGAGAACTACCGAAAACTGCCCACATCACGGGAGCGTGAGATATGGGGACACACGTGGCATGAAAGAGATTGCGTACAAAACTTAACAGTCAGGGGCAGAGGACCTAAGTAAAGCCATTCTTCACCTCACAGGTCCACTCAAGGATGACTGACGCACATTTCAAGCGCAAATCATTCGGTGCTCGACTGTCTCTGTGATGGCAGGCCTTATAGCGGCATGCACGTGTGGTTATGCGCTGCTTTCTTATCCACGTCAGGGGGGGTGGGGGGGGGGGGGGCAATATGATACCATTCGAATTCCATTCCATTCTGATTTTCTTTGCCCTTGGATTGCCGCATGTACTCGCTGGAATGAGTCATACAGACGTATGGATGTATAAGTATCGAATGGAATCGAAAGAATATAGTTGTGTCATAGCGGTCGTACGTTCATTACACGCCGTCCAGCCACTGCACAAACTGAGAGCACAAGGCGCGGTTTAGTGTGCGCGGAAGAAGGCAACGTCATTGTTAACTCTTTCCACATTAGAAATCTACACACGATTATAAATCTATACTATAAATATTATGAATTATAAATTATGATCTATACTCGTATTTGAAGTACCAACATGGCCAATAAATTTTATCAGCGTAAAAAAAACGCAAAATTCGAGCGAAAGTGACTGGAAAATTACCTAGCTTGTTTTCTGCGAAGCAGCATAACAAACTGGCAATAAATTGGTATGGCTTTGTCCTTCAACGCCTGCACAAAGGCCTACATCGGCGATATTATTCATTTTAAATTCCCCCCAAAGTGTGCGTCGATTGCCAACCGTGTACCGCTGCCGCGCCGGCGAACACCAGACAGCGATTTCTTCGTATCTTTCGTTTATTCCTTTACACCAACGAGAAAATAGACAGTGGGCCTCACATTAGGTTGCCACCAGCGTCAAACAACCTCGAGTTTTCCGCTAAATGTTTAACCAAGCCAGATTTCACATACGCCAACCTCAGAAGCAGTCCTTCGAAGCGCCGCCATATTGCATCAATTGAGCAACCTTTTGTATAGGTCGTGGAAATCACCAGAACCCTTCTTGCGTTCGAGTACAGCAAGTGAGACTGAAGGCCTTATTAATGACAGCGTCATAATATTCCCAAACCGCGGCAGGTGCCCACCACGCATCGGAATTCGTTTTGCCGCTTTGGTAGTCGCTCTCTGCAAACGCGCCCGTAAGCGAGAACTGATTTGCCACCAAGTTCACCCCTCATTGGCATTGGCGCAAGAGATTTATTTCACTTTTTGTATTCATATTTGAACTGCACCGACTGCAGCGCCACCAACCGATGGTTGCCGCTTGATGCGCAGCACAGTATAGCGAGTAGCGAGCTTTGAAGTAAACTCGCAAAAAAGGTTTGGTTTATGGTTTATGGGGTTTAACCTCCCAAAGCGACTCACGCTGTGAGGGAGGCCCTAGTGAAGGGCTCCGGAAATTTCGACCACCTGGGGTTCTTTAACGTGCACTGACATCGCACAGGACACGGGCCTCTAGAATTTCGCCTCCATCGAAATTCGACCGCCGCGGCCGGGATCGAACCCGCGTCTTTCGGGCCAGCAGCCGAGCGCCATAACTACTCAGCCACTGCAGCGGCTAGGCAAAAAAGGATCGAGTCGGGTTCGGGGTGTTCCTTTTCTCCGCGGATGTTCGCGGGGTGGCCAAGCCTTGGCTGGCACAACATTTGGAGCCAAAAGTACAACTGGCACCAAAAGGAAACGAGAAGGCAGCCTATGCGAAACGATCGCCTCCCGAGAGCGCAGAGTTCGCATCCGGCCGACCTTTCTGGGAATCCCAACGAAGAGAAGGACGAAGGGAGCTCGTTCCATGCTTGCGCACCACGCGCCACACGTGTCCTCGTTCGGCGCTGGCCACCAGGCGAACGTGCTGTTCCGGCTTCGAATCGCACCCGATCTCCAAGGCCTGCGTCCTTCCTGCTGTACTGGACAATTCAGCGACTCCCTGCTGTCTCCCCGTCTCCCGCTAAACCATCGGCATTTCACCTTCTCTTCAACGAAACTGGCGGCGCAGGTGGTCTTCGCGGGTGACAACTTGCAGCAGTGGACTCCTTCGGCTGGATCCCGGTACGGCGCGTGGGCCTACAATTGTGCCCACAACCGGAGCGGTACTGGCCCGTAGACCCCGTAGTTGTGCACCCTGCTGAGATGACGCACCACTGTACCTACAGGCTTCAGCTGCTGCAATTAGCGTCCACCCGGAGCTGGTCCTTCGCGCTGTATGCGAGGTTGCTGGGAAGCGAGCGGCTGGCTGACTTCGGCGAGATATGCGCTCTCCGTACCGACGCAGGAAGCGTTCTTCTTCTCTACGGCGCACTGGTGAGAGTTCTGCGTCTCCTGCAGGCCCTGGAACACCTTGGCAATTTTGCTCTGAAAAAGCTTCCCATTGTCGTGCACTCCCAATGCGAGATGTCCCACGATACAGAGCACGACGGTCGGCATGACCATATGGACGAGCCTGGAGTCAATGCTGGGCACAATGTCATCGCCTTCCGCGCCGAGCGCATGGTGCTACTGGTTTCTCACGGCTCCGGTCGTCTTGATCAAGGCGACCAGCTTGTGCTCCTGGTTCCTCACTACGCTGTCGCTGGACTGTCCAGCCTGGCTGCAGACACTTTGGACGCACTACCACCCGGCTATCGCTGTCACGAAGAGGCAGAACTGCTCGCGGACTTGCGTCATGGGCTCGTCCAGGCCACTGGTCGAGTCCTCCGTTGCTCTGCAGACTACCCTGTGCAGGCACCTGGAGTGCTGCCCGGTCTTCATATCGCCGATGACGCGGCAGACCTCGCTATCCTCCTGCGAAACATCATGCAGGTTATTGCCAAAAGCGTCGCTCACGACGCCCGCGGAGCGCGTGGCCTATCCGGTCCCAAGATCGTGAATCGAGACGAGGAAGAACTTGGGGACCTCCTGCTGGTCCCGTCCTGGCCTCTTCCCGCTGTCCTCCAGTAGTCCTGGTGGGCCAGCTGGGCGTCAACTATCTGCGGTGGCTTCGGTGTCATCGAAAAAGAAGCGGAAGAACTCTCGCACCAAAGCACGCAGCATGAGTACGCCACGGCTACGAAGCTGTTTGCCTAGGGGAACTTCCGGGTCTTGATGAGGCCACTGCAGGACCTGCGCCGGGAGCTGGATATGCCACGCTACCGCATACCTCACTGCCGCCGTCGTCTCACATTCTACAAGCGTGACAGGAGGATTATTGAGTGGAGCAACGTCACGTTGACTCAGCTTTATTGGTACGCCATTGATGCCATTGATGCCTTTTTCTTTACACATGACTTGAGACTGCGACTTGAGGTGAGAAGCCATCGACGCATTTATCGCAGCGAAACTATATATATATATATATATATATATATATATATATATATATATATATATATATATATATATATATATATATATATATATATATATATATATATATATATATATATATATATATATATATATATATATATATATATATATATATACATGGGGACGCCTGCCGCCACCCATGACCTGCACTCTGGGCATGATGTCTAGCAATACGGACGTGCATATCTTTTTGTTCCCCATCGTTAACTACATGTGCCAGATAGTAATGACAGTGTGCTAATGTGATAATATGATGCAGAATTATTCAGTCGATCTTTGGCGTTTTCTCGTCATTGTGTTGCTTCGACTGCCGATGAGACATTCGTCCTGTTAGCCAGACCAGCGAAGTTTCCTGTAATCGGCGCTGACTACAGTCTTTTTTTAGTTCCGGATAAAAGGGAGGGCGGTTGTTGCCCACAAATAAAGCGCTAAACGGGCTGCCTTGATTCCGCGGTACTTTTTTCTGCCTGAAATCGAAGACTTTGCATTCTCGTGTAGATCGTTTACGCGGGGAAATCAAAGGTGAAGAGAAGTATTTACTCACCCACTTTAACGAGGTTAGTCTCATTTGTGCCACAGGAGAAGTGTTCTATAAAATCTAATCTCGTATCATATCGCGCAGCCGGCTATTGGTGATGGATGGATGCAAGTTAGGGCCCCCGTTGCCAGCGTGCTCAGTATTTCTTTTAATTTCAAACTTAATGGCTCTATTTAGAATTCACCATTTTTGTTTAAATACAAAGTCTACTCAGGGTTACCAATGATCAATTTTCAATCCTGAGCTTATATCCTGTCACCGCCCTGCTTTTAAACCCCCAATATTCCAGATGCTTTTTTCAAACGTCTACCACAAATTCATTCACATTACCTTCATCACAAATCCCCAGCGCCTCAGGGAGAGTGATTTTGACTCCATCGAGATCTGGATGGATACTGGCACATTATATTAAAAAATGTTCAATGTGTCATCTTATTGCTTTGATTTATTTTTGCAGCTGCGCGTTCTAAGATAGCGTGATCTCACTACAAAGAGTTGGTTGCTCCCTCATGAGTTATAATAGAGCGATTATCTTCCTAATTTGCCTTTTCCATTTTCAATACAGGTCTGGAGTCTGGTTTGTTTTCATTGCATCAATCCTTTGACATGCTATGCACACAACTTTGCAGGAGAACGGAGAGTGACAGATCGCATGATCGCTCTGAACAAAGCAACACGAAAGCTTATTCTAAGTAAACAATTGTGCAAAAAGCGAACTCGAAGCTTTTTCTCAGCATGTGCAGCACTGGCCTAGCAGTGCTTTTCTTGTTTCAGGGAAATTTCGCGTCATTCAGGTAGCAAATAATTGGTTTCTAGTACCATATACCGAACGCAATAAATATTTCGCAAAAAAAAAAATGAGCAGGGTAGCACGTCGTCCGCCATTTCTGCCATTAGTAGTAACATCAAAATTTTTTTCACAGTGTCATGCGTATTAAGCACCTTCCAAATGGAAATTATTTCCATGAGAGTTCGTGTGCTTGCTTCATAAGTTGCGGCATTTCTGTGTTGCTATTTCTATCAATTATGACCCTTTGTACGAAATTTTTCACATCCCTTTCAAAAATTAACCGCCGGTATTTTGAGCTGGAAAACTAACAAATTTTCTTTCTTAAGGCCTAAATATAATATTTAGGAGGATTTGGATTGTAAAACTTTTATTTCCAACAGGTTGAGGGGCTTTAGGTCCTTCGAATAAACGATGGCCGGAAATTGTTGGCCCCTGAGGCGTTTTAGGCCAGTTGGACGACCTTTCTCGGGGTCTCCGGATCGCACCTGAGTAGGAGAGCCTCCCATTGGTCAAGCGACTATCTTTTGTTGCCTCATTTGAGTTTTGTCCTGGATAAAGATGTCTAAACATAACCGGGTTCGGGAACATATGAGCTTGGAGACGGCGCCAAGAGGTGGCCTGACTCTTTGTCAATAATTTATGAGCAGGCGGTACCTTGCTCTCTTGAGTCTGTAATGTTGTGTGATCTAACACACAAGACGAACCCTGTGTGTGAAGCCCTCGGTATGGTCACAGGCTCGGAAAGCAAGACCTCGAGCCAAAGTAGAAGACTGGGCGAGTTTGTTTGTACTCATTCTGAAAAAGCAGCGCACACAATACAATGACGAAAAAAGGAAACGACAACACGAGCGCTGACTTACAACTGATCATTGTTGAGCATCAAGTGCACAATATATAGGAAGGAAGAAAGTAGCAGATGCAATCAGGAGTCGACGTCAGGTGTGAATGGCCATAGAAGCGATAAAAACGTAAAAGGGTGGTAAGTATAAAACAAGACGAAATCTCAGAAGAGATGGTAGCGGTAACGAAGCACAATGGTTGACTGCGTAGCGAATAATGTCATAGGGTGTAAAGAGCCATAAAAACGAAAAATACATGAAGAACAAAAAACCGATAAAATCTAACAAGTGGATGGCATACGAAGGTGACAAGGTTATGCTGACAACTGCACTACCTTAATAAAAAAACTAAAAAGGCTACATGGTTGAATTAGGCATGCGCGAACAAATTTAACTAATTTTCTCTAGGCAAGTTCACTCTCATTCAAAGGTTTTTGACATGTTACATGCACATTGGCACGCTTGCATAAGGAATTAACAAGCACATGCTTTCACATTTTTTATCTTTTTCTTGTTCCTTTTTTGGAACGGAACTTCATTTCTTTGTGTGATAAGATTATAAATGGCGCACTGACACAGGTATCTTTATTAGATTTTATGTTAAAGGTTTCAATCACTTCCCTGGTTAGTTGATCAGCGTGGCGTCCTATGACATTGCAAAGCTTGGATTCTGGCTGACAGGCACTGCAGTTTTCTACATGGGCAGCTATAGGTCCTTTTTCCCCGTTTTCCACATCTTTGTCATGTTCACGTAACCGGTCATTAATGAATCTACCTGTCTGTCCAATGTATTTGTCACCGCATGTTAAGGGGATTGAATAAATCACTTCCTTATCTCTGAGAGCATAAATGGAATTAAGTGGTTTCACCTGAATATGAGATCAGTGTGCAATAAACAAGGTTTACTTAATATTCTACTAGAAAAATTTAACTTCGATTTTGAGGTAATAATGCTTAGAGAAACTTGGCTTCATTCAGAGTATGATAATATCAATGATGACAGGTACAATACATTTTGTCTGAATCGAACTCGGAAAGGTGGTGGCGGTCTGTTGTTACACGTAAAAAAAATATATAGAGTGTGATGTGCTTGATCAGTTTTCTATTGTTTCCGATGATGTAGAGTGCCTTACTGCTATAAGTCAAAGGTATCTTATAGCTGTCATGTATCGTCCTCCTAAATGAGTAGTTGACTCTTTTTCTTAGTCACCTTGAAGGCATCCTTAATTATGCAAGCAATAACAACCTCAACTTGTTTTTGGGTGGTGACTTCAATACTGACCTGATGACTAAATCCAACACTCAGCAGTGCTTAGAAATCATACTCCTATCACACTCCTGTCACAATGCTATCAAAGACGCTACACGCATAACAACAACGTCGTGTACCTTATTGGACGTCTTTGTCACAAACATACCTGAACAGGAAGCTTTCGGTGGCGCTATCACGTCTGCCATAAGTGACCACTTGCCTATTTTCTTACTCTCTGAAAAAACGCTAAGGGAACATAGGGACGGAGCCGATATAATTAAAGCATTTCAAGAGATTAATGAAAAAAACTTTGAACACATTTCACAGAAACCTTTCTGCAGTAAACTGGGAACCAGTGTATAGCTCCCCTACCGCCGATGGCGCTTATGAAGTATTTTTGAGATTGTCCATTGATGCATACGCAGGTTCATTTCCAATGAAATCTTGCAAAAAAAAGAAGAAAAGTTCGAAAACCTTGGATCGATAACGATTGTTTGCCACTAATAAGAAAAAAAGAAAGGCTATTTACTAGGTTCTCGTACACTCACAATCTGAAAGACTGGGAAATTTTTAAAAGGCATAGAAACAAAACAAATGCTTGGCTGCGGAAGGCAAAACAGGTTTATTTATGCAACTACTTTGAAGTTGTTAGTGCTGCTAAATAGAGCTCCTGTGAAGGAAAATATCAATGAAATCATATTGAACAATAAAGTCATTAAGGGAGCTATGCTAGCAAAGGAATTTAATACCTTTATTGTAAACTTGGTCACCAGCACACATTCCTCGGAGGCAACAAATGGAATGATTAGAAATCCACAAAGTCTTTACATTGACCCTACAAGCGGGACTGAGGTCTGTGCCGTGTACCATTCACTGAAAAACAGCTTTGCTTGTGATATTGATAATATCCAAATGAGACCAGTAAATAATGCACTAGACCTCATTTTGTCGCCGCTCACATACTTATACAATATTTCCCTCTCAATAGGCACTTTCCCCAGGAAGATGCAAATCGCTAAGGTAGTCGCTATATTTAAAAAAGGTGACAAAAATAATTTGTCAAACTATCGGCCAATTTCCATCTTGCCAGTTTTCTCGAAAGGGCTGGAAAAACTCATTCACACACGAATTACCAAGTTTGCAACTAAACATAATTTAATTATTCCCACTCAGTTTGGCTTTAGAAAAGGAATGTCGACAGAATATGCTCTTTTGTCTCAAAAAGAAATAATTTTGAAAGCAATTGTGACGTTCCTTGTGTGTGCTACGAAGGTCCGCGTTCGGCGGCGCGGCGTATACGGAGCCCCCAGTGGCGGCTAAAGCACAACCGGATCCCCTTTCCATAGTGTCGCCACGAGTCGAACGCCGCCGCCGCCGCCGCCGCGGGGAGACGGGCGTTATCTTCCCCAATTGCCGTGGCCGTTCCAGGGGAGCCTCGTTTCGGCGGGCTCTGCCCAGTGGCAAGACGGCGGGCATCATCAATCAACCCTCCCGAGCACATCCCAGGACAAGGGACCACTTTCCCGGCCTTTTAGTGACCTCGCGTTCCGGCCTTGAGGGGCGAGTGTCATTTGATGGAGAACGGAGGCCGGTGACCCGCGGGAACCGTCAGCGGGCCAGAGCGCGCCTTACCACAGCCGACGCTATGCGCTACCTCGACGACAACCTTCTTTCTCTCGGACTCAACACGTGAGGGGGGCGAGACCATAAGTGCGGTGGAGTGTTTGTGCGCCCAAGTGAAAGCCCTAGGCCCCCACCCCCCCACTCCGGCGTGGGCGTCCTCACCCTAGGGAGTGTGGGGATAAGAGGATACAAAAATCGACAAGGAGTACCGAAGAGAGACGCTCAGGACGACATCGTTCGCCAAGGGGGCCTTCAGCGCCGAAGCCCGACGGCGTGCAGCTTCTGCCAGCAACCGTTCGAGCTCAACTCCGGAGCCCCTCCATCGTCCCCATGAAGTCGTCGGCACGTAAGCCCGGACGCCCCAGCCTCTGATGTATAATCTTAATCATGTGTAATTATTGAATATATCTGTTTGTTTAAACTGAGCCATGCGGTGTCTCTTTGCCTCTCCGTCCCGTGTGGACCTGCGCGTTATGGGCGGTCATCACACTGGTGTCAGAAGTGGGTTCTCAAAAGCAAATGTCCTCTGAATGCTGCGACATTCATGACTTCAAAATTGTAATCAAAATGAAATCACGGGACTGATTGTGGGACTTTTACCCCCATTTGAGAGGCTTGAGGCACCGGAGGGCTTGAGAAAAAAAAAATGTCTGTATCTGAGGGAGCTCCCACTCCACAGCCGTCGCTCCGAGCAAGCATGCTGGCATTAGGAAGCGTCATTCCGACGTTTACAGGATATAAGACAGGGGTTCCAATCTGCGATTTCTTTTCCATGCTAGAAGAGATTGGGAAAATGGGGGGATGGTCCGATGCTCAAATGCTGGGAATGGCGAGGTGTGAGATGGCAGGAGCTGCTCATGATTTTGCATGGCGAGACGAAAAAGTAAAAACCACAAAATCATTTGCGGAATTTAAGAAGCTCGCGTTTGAGCATTTCGACACTGAACCACGTCACGTGCGGGTACAGAGGTTCCGTGACGCCGGACAGATGGTAGGGGAGGACGTGCGAACGTTTGCGTCGCGGCTTCAGCGCCTAGCACGCGATACGTTAAGCAGGGAGGAGGAAGGAGACCAGCTAAGGAAGAAATACGCGGAGGATCTACTTAAAGAGGAAATGACCGCTTTGTTCGTGGCTGGTCTGCAAGACCCCGTGCGCCGGTTCGTGCTCTCGCGCAAGCCGAGCAATTTCGACCAAGCCGTGGAGGCCGCATTGGATGAGGAACAAAATGAGGCGTTAACGACAGCCGCAGCGAGAGTACGCGTCATAGAGAGAGCGGTGCTCAACCCTGAGGTTGCTCTCTTGACAGAGCGGTTAGATCGCTTAGAACAGCTGCTATCTCAGCAGGTAGAATGCCAGGTTGAAGCGCGCGCTCAACAGCGCCCATTCGCTTGAAACCGGAGACCGCCACAAAGCTACAGGCGCGGTATGCGAGGTTTTGAAGAAATCGTATGCTTCGCTTGCCAGGGTCGCGGACACATCGCCAGGTTCTGCCAAAACGTGCGCCGTGGGGAGCCACAAAGAGAAGCAGGCGAGACACGCCCTAAGCAAGCCTACAGCGGGGCTCCAGATACCGAGACAAAAAACTAGATAGTCCTCCCCAGCCTGAGGAGCGTGGGGAGGGAGCAGTGGATGATGAGGTGGTGGTGGTTTGTGTGGCCGACGAGGCATGCCCTGTTGTGCGTTGCAAGTTAAATGGTTGTTGCATGGAATTGTTGATAGATACGGGGTCAAAAGTGACATTGCTTAAGGAGAGCAGTTTTAACACGCTTCGAAGGAAGGGGGACCGCGAGGTGTTGGAAGCGTCTGGTGGTATGGCAACCAAATTTGTAGGCATAACGGGGGATCCTCTTGGCATAAGTGGACTCTACCGGTTACACTTCTCTCTCGGCGGAATTGCATTGGAGCACCCCTGCTACGTATGCCCGGACACGGTGTCTCTGCCAAACGGAGTGTCAGGTACATTAGGGCAGGATTTTTTTAGAAAGGGGAAGGTAGTAGTCGCATTCTCTGAGGAAGAGGTTAATGCGGGCGGCTCAAAAGTTCCATTTTTGAACAGGAGAGGGGCTGAGATTCGCATTACCGATATTGACACCCGTCAAACAGTGGGATCATTGGAGAAGGTGTATTCGCGGGTTGCCGTCAGGCTGGTCGATGAGGCGGTCGTCCTTCCTTGGTCGGAGCACATTTTGTACGCGTTTGTGCCTTCAGATGTAGAGAGCGGCGCCGTGGGAGTGCTTGAGCCGGTCGACTCTCTCAGCAATGGCCTGAAGGCAGCCGCGTGCCTCGTGACAGTTAATGACGCCCACAGAGTGCCCCTACGGGTGGTTAACTGTAGCCAGCAGCCACTGAGCCTTCCCAAGAACAAAACATTGGCTTTCTTCACCTCTGCGATAGAGAAACGTGAGCCCACCGATACGGTACTCGCAACTGTAGAGCATGCTAGTCCTTCGGCTGCTCCAAAGGTGTCGTTCGATCTTTCTCACGTAAAATCCAGGGAGAGGGAGGCTCTGGCTAGTTTGCTGAACGACTACTCGGAGGTATTCGCCGCGTCCAACCTGGATTTGGGCTGCTGTGGCGTTATAAAGCACAGGATAGAAACCGACACTTCATCGCCCGTTTACCAGTGTGCGTACAGGATTCCTTACTCCCAACGTGAGGAGATGGAGCGGCAGGTGCAGGACCTGATTGATCGCGGCATTGTCGAGCACTCAAAGTCACCCTGGGGAGCACCAGCACTATTGGTGGAAAAGCCAGATGGCTCGTATCGATTGGTAGTGGACTACCGCAAACTAAATGCCGTAACTCGCATCGATCCATACCCCATCCCCAATATACAGGAGACGCTTTCTCAGCTGGGCTCTGCCAGGTACTTCACGGTAGTGGACATGGCGGCGGGATTCTGGCAGATAGCAATGGATCCGGCAGATGCCGAGAAAACGGCATTCAACACGCCCTCAGGGCACCATGAATGGAAAAGAATGCCGATGGGTCTGGCCAACAGCCCTGCTGTCTGGCAGAGAACCGCTGATGTTATCCTGGCAGGTCTTCTGGGGAGGCTGTGCTTCGTGTATATGGATGACATAATCATATACAGTGACAGTTTTGAGAACCATTTGCGCAATATTGAGCAGGTTTTGGTGCGACTAAGAGGAGCGGGTCTCAAGCTGAAGCCCTCTAAGTGCCAATTCCTCAAAAACGAGGTGAAATACCTCGGGCACGTTGTTTCAGCTGACGGCGTGCGACCGGACCCTGAGAAACTAAGGTGTGTCTCGGATTTTTCATCCCCGACTAGCGTCCGCCAGGTCCGGCAGTTTCTCGGCCTGATCGGTTACTACCGAAGGCACATAGAGGAGTTCGCCAAGCTCGCTAAGCCGCTCACCGCCTTAACAGCCAAAAATGTCGCCTTTCGCTGGGACGAAAACGCGGAGGATGCTTTTGGGGCCCTGAAAAGGAAGCTAATGAGTGCACCGCTGTTGCGCCACCCGGATTTTAATTTGCCCTTCGTTATGGCCACAGATGCGTCAAAGTTCGCAGTTGGTGCCCTGCTATCTCAGGATATCGAGGGCAAGGAACATCCCGTTGCTTTTGCTAGCCGACAGCTGAGCCCCACAGAGCAAAAGTACTGAGCTACGGAAAGGGAGTGCCTCGCCGTTGTCTGGGCAGTAAAGCACTTCAGATGCTACCTTTACGGCCGCAAATTCAAGCTAGTCACAGACTGCCATCCTCTGAAATGGGTGATGAGTGTCAGGGACCCTAGCTCGCGACTCGCTAGATGGAATCTACACCTGCAGGAATACTGCTTTGAAGTTGAGCACAAGTCAGGAAAGACACATCTGAATGCTGATGCACTCAGCCGCACAGCTGCCGTGGCAGCTATAGATGAGTTTGTCCCCGTAGTCGACCCCGCCGAATTACGCACAGAGCAGTGCAAAGATCCTGACCGAATAATCGAAAGCTTAGAGGGCGCACCGTCTCACCCCGAACAGCTAGGTTATTTCATTGGCAAAGACGGCACCCTGTGTTGGCGCACGAGGCCAACCAGGAAAGGGAGACCAGAGAAAACCGCTTGGGAGAGAGTCGTCATACCTCGGTCGTGGACAGAAAGGGTTCTTCGCGCGTTTCACGATGCGCCATGCGCCGGTCATTTTGGCGTAGCGAAGACACGCAGGCGTGTGGAGCGTTTGTACTTTTGGAGTGGCATGCGACAGGATGTTAGAGACTACTGTGCGAAGTGTCATTCCTGTCTCGAAAGAAAAACACCCAAGGGACGAAGACCAGCTCCAATTCAGCCGTTCCCTGAGGTTTCGGCTCCCTTCGAGCGGACAGGTATGGACATAATGGGCCCATTGCCCACGACCACTTCCGGAAACAAGTACATTTTAGTATTTGTCGATCACCTTTCTAAATACGGGGAAGCGGTAGCACTCCCAGATCAGAAGGCAGACACGGTTGCAAGAGCATTTGTCGAACAGATCGTGCTCCGACATGGACCCCCGAGGCAACTCTTGACAGATCGGGGAACGAACTTCGTGTCGCAGCTAATGCGGAGAGTTTGCGAGCTGCTTAAGATCGCTAAGAAGCAGACAACACCGTACCATCCGGCTTGCAACGGCGCGGTGGAGCGACTGAACCAAACCGTGGCCGGGTTCCTGTCGCATTTTGTTTCGCGCGACCAGCGGGACTGGGACTTGTGGCTCCCGTATGCAATGTTTGCCTACAATTCCGCAGCACACGAGAGCACGGGCGAATCGCCATTATTTCTTCTCTACGGCCGAGACCCGGACCAGCCTAGTGAAGTGCCGGAGGGCCCCCGTCGTGTCCCATACGCTTCACTGGACGACTATAAGGTTGAGCTAGAATCGCGCTTGCAAGTGGCGAGGGACATCGCAAAGGAGGCCTTAAAGAAAGCGGCGAAGCGCAGAAAGGAGGTGCACGATCGCAGTGCTAGAGACGCGCCGTTTGATGTGGGGGACAGCGTGTACATTGAAAACTGCCAAAGGCAGATTGGGCTAGCTCGTAAGTTCCAGACGAAGTGGAGAGGACCGTGCGAGGCTGTCAAGAAGCTTTCTCCGGTAAACTTCAGAGTCCGAGACGTGAACCGGCGCTTGATAAGGATACACGCAAATCACCTCAAGTCGGCACCGGTTCAGTATTCACGAAATGAGGAAAGGGAAAGCGCGGATTTTGATGGGGACAGAAGTGAAGCGGAGCGCGCAGATAGTTCGCAAGAAACGCCCTCTCCTGCATTTGTTCGGCAGGCGCCAGAGGTGACGGCCGGAATGCCACCGGATTTACTTCATGCATTGCTAGAAGAAGAAGCGTGCGAGGTTGCCGCGCAGATAACGCCAGGAGAGGCTCCTGCCACGAGCCCTCGCGAGTCCCAAAGCAGACAAAGGGTCACAGACTTACTCAGTATGACTCATGAAGGCCGATATCCGCTGCGAAATCGGAAAGCTAAGTCGGACTAATGGCGTAAACAGAGCGGAGTTGTGAACTGGTTAGAATTGTGTAATGCCGCAGCTCATAACATTGCTATGTGCTTATGTGTTAAGTTATCGGAGTTGGTAGTTAAACCTTTCTGTCATTAAGTAACACCTTCACAGGAGAGCATGCGGAGCGCATGCAGAACCTGCCCTACTTCCTTTCGTTATCTATATTTTTGTCTGTGCCGTGATCGTGCTAGAAGTGGGAGCTCCTTTGTAACTGTGGTAAATTTATTTCGTCCAGTTTGGACTAGAAAGGAGAGCTTGGGTGCTGAGTTTCATGTTTATCTGTAAACGAAGATCAGTGCTGCCCCTGGAGACGCCAGTTATGACAGCGGAGGCATATGGTGTTGTGCAGTGGTGTTGATTGCAGCGAAAAGTGTTTTGTCGGACGCACTGTGCGAGGCGATTCAGAAAGACAAGGGGAGCTGCATGGACTCAAATGTTCGGAGAACATTCTTCTGGAGGGTGAGCGAGTGTGACGTTCCTTGTGTGTGCTACGAGGGTCCGCGTTCGACGGCGCGGCGTAGACGGAGCCCCCAGTGGCGGCGAAAGCACAACCGGATCCCCTTTCCATAGTGTCGCCACGAGTCGAACGCCGCCGCCGCCGCGGGGAGACGGGCGTTATCTTCCCCAATTGCCGTGGCCGTTCCAGGGGAGCCTCGTTTCGGCGGGCTCTGCCCAGTGGCAAGACGGCGGGCATCATCAATCAACCCTCCCGAGCACATCCCAGGACAAGGGACCACTTTCCCGGCCTTTTAGTGACCTCGCGTTCCGGCCTTGAGGGGCGAGTGTCATTTGATGGAGAACGGAGGCCGGTGACCCGCGGGAACCGTCAGCGGGCCAGAGCGCGCCTTACCACAGCCGACGCTATGCGCTACCTCGAAGACAACCTTCTTTCCCTCGGACTCAACACGTGAGGGGGGCGAGACCATAAGTGCGGTGGTGTGTTTGTGCGCCCAAGTGAAAGCCCTAGCCCCCCCCCCACTCCGGCGTGGGCGTCCTCACCCTAGGGAGTGTGGGGATAAGAGGATATAAAAATCGACAAGGAGTACCGAAGAGAGACGTCAGGACGACATCGTTCGCCAAGGGGGCCTTCAGCGCCGAAGCCCGACGGCGTGCAGCTTCTGCCAGCAACCGTTCGAGCTCAACTCCGAAGCCCCTCCATCGTCCCCATGAAGTCGTCGGCACGTAAGCTCGGACGCCCCAGCCTCCGATGTATAATCTTAATCATGTGTAATTATTGAATATATCTGTTTGTTTAAACTGAGCCATACGGTGTCTCTTTGCCTCTCCGTCCCGTGTGGACCTGCGCGTTATGGGCGGTCATCACACAATCGAAGAAAAATATGTAATTGCAGGTTTCTATATAGACTTCTCGTAGGCATTCGATAGCATAAACCATGTTACCTTGTTAAAAATCTGGAAGTATATGGAATACGTGGAATACATCTCAAACTCTTAAAGTCTTACCTCGAAAACAGAATGCAGTGCGTTTCCATGCAGGAAATTTTATCCACTTGCCAACCAATAAAAGCAGGTGTCCCCCAAGGGAGCATACTTGGCCCCCTATTATTTAACTTGTACATAAATGATATTGCGAGCATTAGTTGGAACGCAGAATACGTAACATATGCAGACGACACAATATTTTTTCGCAGTCGTTCCTATCCTTCTCTTCAATCCGAAATAAACAACACTCTTGAAAAACTGGCCACCTGGAGCGCAATAAATTCTTTACAGATTAATGTTAATAAAACAAAGGCAATTATTTTCACTACTAGACAAGCAGCCAGCGCTCCAGAGATGACGCTCACCTTAGGCGACGCAGATATAGAAATCGTAGATTCTGTCAAATGTCTTGGTGTCCACTTTCACAAAAATATGTCCTGGGACACGCACGTTGACCACGTGACCACACAGATAGCAAAAGCTGCTGGGGTCATAACTAAATATAAATCGCACTTACGGACGGCTGTTAAATTACACATTTGCAATTCACTTTTCCTTTCACATGTTAACTACTGTCTCTTAGCGTGGGGCAAAACAACAATTAGTAATTTCAATCGCATACATGTCCTACAGAAAAGAGCGATCCGCGGCATAGCAAATGTTCCTTACCATGAACACACGCCCGAACTTTTCATTAAATTTCACATTCTTTCCATCCATCATATGCACTCATTCTACCTTGCAAAGCGATATAAGCATGACTCGCGTGAAATTCTCCGTACACTTGCAAACTTGACTCTTCACACAAGACAATACACGCACTAATCTAATTTAGAAAATTCCTTACTCACAAAACTTTCTGAAGAAATGCTCAGTCATGCACTACCGACCCTACTAAACGACCTTCATTGTCAAGGAATATTCATAATCACCATTAACAACAATATGCCTAAGTCCTTCTTTGTAACGCGGGAGTGGGCGTGTATGAAATTGTTTCATCTATTAAGAAATTCTCTTTCCATTGTAAAATTTGTGTGCTACCATGGCTGCCTTGTATATATTGACTTTTATTTGTGGCTCGAGAATGAGTGTATATTATTTTGTATTGCATATTATACGTACTGACTGTTACACTTTCTAATGTGTAAAGATGTATATTTCTAAATCTTCCACTGTGTATGCCTTGTAAACAGGGGGCTCGAAGCTCGTCAAGTGGAAACTTCCACTTTTTCTTCGAGCCCTCCTCGTACTCCGTTAATCTTTTTCTGAGGAAGAAATAAATATTGATTGATTGATTGATTGATTGATTGATTGATTGATTGATTGATTGATTGATTGATTGATTGATTTATGGTACGAACTGTTTTTGATGTTTGGTTCTGCATGTTCTTGCTGTCTTGGAAGGAGGGTTAACACGATTGCAGATATTGGCCAGCTTTTCGGGTGCTCAAAACAACACCTTCACTTTTGCCTGATTCCTAATCTTTTCGAGATTATGGGCCAGAGCGTGGCAGTATGGAATGACTGCGACTCTTTGTTTCTTTCTGTCTTTATTCTCCCTAACTTCTTCAATTTGCCTGCCTTTTCTTTTGATCTGCTTTTGAAATTTCAGGGAGACAGAAATTAAAGGGTAATTGTGGTAGCCTGCGTCTGATAACCTACTGGATTGCTTTTTAAAGCTGATGTAAGGTTTCTGGCGACAGCCGGTGGTCTGATTCAGCTGCGTATTCGGCCCGGACACCTGCAAACGGGGTCACTGCACGGCGATAGGCATCTTGGTTCCCACGTCCGGTCCTCGCGTGGTTTATTGGATTCGAGACGGAGGATTCCACTGCCGTTTGTAAACAACATTGTTCCCGGGAGATCGACCGTGCGGCACGGAGGCAGTTAGCGACCGCCAGAACCGAGCAGGGGTGACTCACCCCTTCAACTGTGCCTGCTCGCCGGCGCCTCGCCCGTTCGGACTTCCTGGAAGACGTGTCCGACTTGATAGCGTGAGAACTGTCGTTCGGACGCGAAGACAATGCTCTCTCTGGTGGGGGCGATTGTCCAGCGGCACCCTCTCTCTCCGGCGAGGCATTTGACGGGGGCGTGTCCCTATGTGAAGTGGTGTGTGTGTGTGTGTGTACGACAACGCAAGTTAGGCCACGCCCAACCTGGCGAACACCTCCTCGAACCTGGGGAATCCTAGGGACCGGACCCTTTTTAAACCGGACGACGAGTGCCGTGAGGAAGGAATCCTCGATCATCCTCAGATCTTCTCAGATCCTCCGACCTTCCCCCATCACCCTCCAATGGGTTCCAAAATCTTGTAAAATATGTAAAATAAACACCCTGTACAGTTTCCTTCATAACCAAGTCCGACAACGTCATCCGGAGAAGGGACTTGCGGCGCTGAAAGAGTCAGCTCACTCAAGGACCCCCCGTCCCCAACACTGGAAAACATGCGGTGGGGACATGATTTTTTGAGCGCATTAGACATACAAAGACTAGCAATCGCTCTCTTCACTAAGTTGGAATGAGCTGAAGGGTACGGAATCACCAGTTTGTTATTACGTGGTTCATAGGTCCAACAAATGTGGTGGCCTTGGAAAAAATGTGGTGCCCTTGGCTCTGTCCCATAATCTCAAAAAAAAATTATCAATCATGCAAAAATGAAGGTGGTGTTTTGAGCACCCGAAAAGTTGGCTAATATCTGCAATCGTGTTAACCCTTCTTCCAAGACACCAAGAACAGTTCGTTCCATGTGATAAGGAAGTGATTTATTCAATCCCCTTAACATGGGCTGACAAATACATTGGGCAGACAAGTAGATGCATTAATGATCGGTTACGTGAACATGACAAAGATGTTGTAAAAGGGGAAAAAGGACATATAGCAGGCCATGTAGAACACATCAAATATGCTTGTGTCAGTGGGCCGTCTATATTCTTACCAGACAAAGAAAGGACGTTCCTTTCCAAAAAAAGGAACAAGAAAAAGATAAAAATGTGATAACATGTGCTTGTTAATTCCTTATGCAAGCGTGTCAATGTGCATGTAACATATCAAAAACCATTGAATGAGAGTGAACTTGCCTTCTAGAAAATTTGTTAAATTTGTTCGCGCATGCCTAATTCAATCATGTTATCTTTTTAGTCTTTTTATTAAGATAGTGCAGTTGTCAGCATAACCTCGTTACCTTCATATGCCATCCACTTGTTATATTTTATCGGTTTTTTGTTATTCATGTATTTTTCGTTTTTATGGCTCTTTACACCTTATGACATTATTCGATACGAAGTCAAGCATAGTTCTTCGTCACAGTTGCCATCTCTTTTGAGGTTTCGTCTTGTTTTATCCTTACCACCCTTTTACGTTTTTATCGCGTTTATGGCCATTTACACCTGACGTCGACTGCTTCTGATTGCATCTGCTACTTTCTTCCTTCCTTCATATTGTGCACATGTTGCTCAACAATGATCAGTTGTAAGTCAGCGCTCGTGTTGTCGTTTCCTTTCTTCGTCCCTGTATTGTGTGCGCTTTTTCAGAATGACCTCGAGCCAGTTCGTGAGCAGCTTCATTTCCAGCATGGGATGCGCGTGCTGGTTTCCAGACTATGTTCTTCTTGCGGTTGTCCACTGCGGTCATCAGGATTCCGTTCGTCAGGGTGGAGACCCTTCCCTTGGCAGACTTCATCACTGCAACCTTGGAGTCACTGACTATCGCTGACGCCCCCGTGTCCGCTATCGCGAGCGCGGAAAACTATTTCTTTCCGGTTTGTTTCCTGGTCCTTATCTGCCACTTTGAGTCAACGCACGTATTGGCCAGCTTCCTCAGGCGGCCTGATGGGTGGGTGGATGGAATGTAGGAGCGTCCCCTTTTAAACTGGGTGGTTGCAGCTGGCACCATGCTTGGCTTTTTTTTAACGCGAGTGCGTTAGTACCCCCCCCCCCCCCATACCGGAAAAAAAAATCCTCCGGCGTCAGCGTCGCCATTGGCGACCGTTTAAAGCCTCGTTGCCGGTGTGGCCGGGGCAGGTGGACCACCTAGGTCAAGTGACCTTGTGGCGCCATCACAACCTGGCCACCGAAATTGTGAGCAAAGTGCCCACGATGGCAGGTGGCAGTTAAATTAATGATTGGCCACGAGATGTTACCTGAGTCGCGCAAGCCCCACCGGTGACAGCACCCGCCATCGCACGGCAGTGGCAGCATCACTTAACCGACACAGCACTGCGCCAGGAGTGGTATGAGGACGCGCAGGGATCTATGAGTGTAAACTAGAGAATGACTAATTCCGCATGTATGGGCATTAACCCATTCAAGATATCGCCTCATAGCCTTAAGGCAGGGCTTAAGCGTCCCCTCCAATTTTTGAACCGAAAAGCTTCCCTACCCCCTCGGTAAGGCTGTCGTCGTGTAGGCCGGAGAATGACCTTGAACGACCTTCAGCCCTACCACATTTATCTTTTCTATACGGCGCGGCTCGGGTGTCCACCCATATATATGAGATGGTTAATGCGCCATTTCCTTTCCCCAAATCATACGCACGCGCGTATACGCACGCACGCACAGTAAGAGAGACGGGTTTTCGCTCAATGGGGCAAGCAAGGCTTGCGCCTTAAAACGGCGCAACCTAGATATTGAGACACACGTGGCATGAAAGAGATTGCGTACAAAACTTAACAGTCAGGGGCAGAGGACCTAAGTAAAGGCATTCTTCCCCTGACAGGTCCACTCAAGGATGACTGACGCACATTTCAAACACAAAGCATTCGGTGCTCGACTGTCTCTGTGATGGCAGGCCTTATAGCGGCATGCTTGTGTGGTTATGCGCTGCTTTCTTATCCACGTCTGGGGAGGGGGGGGGGGGGGGGGCAATACGATACCATTCGAATTCCATTCCATTCTGATTTTCTTTGCACTTCGATTGCCGCATGTACTCGCTGCAATGAGTCATACAGACGTATGGATGTATAAGTATCGAATGGAATCGAGAGAAGATAGTTGTGTCATAGCGGTCGTACGTTCATTACACGCCGTCCAGCCACTGCACAAACTGAGAGCACAAGGCGCGGTTTAGTGTGCGCGGAAAAAGGCAACGTCATTGTTAACTCTTTCCACATTAGAAATCTACACACGATTATAAATCTATATAAAGGTATTATAAATTATAGATCTATACTCGTATTTGAAGTACCAACATGGCCAATAAAATTTATCAGCGTAAAAAAAACGCAAAATTTCAGCGAAAGTGACTGGAAAATTTCCTACCTTGTTTTCTGCGAAGCAGCATAATAAACTGGCAATAAATTGGTATGGCTTTGTCCTTCAAACACCTGCGCAAAAGTCTACATCGACAATGTCATTCATTTCAAATTCTCCCCAAAGCGTGCTTTGATTCCCAACCGTGTACCGCTGCCGCGCCGGCGAACACCAGGCAGCGATTTCTTCGTTGTTTTTCGTTTATTCCTTTACACCATCGAGAAAATAGACAGTGGGCCTCACATTAGGTTGCCATCAGCGTCAAACAACCACGAGTTTGAAGCGAGCTTGAAGCGACCTGAGATGCAGTCGTTCGAAGCGCCGCCATATTGCATCAATTGAGGCGCCTTCTGTACAGGTCGTGGAAATCACCAGAACCCTTCTTGCGTTCGAGTACAGCAAGTGAGACTGAAGGCCTTATTAATGGCAGCGTCATAATATTCCCAAACGGCGGCAGGTGGCAACCACGCATCGGAATTCGTTTTGCCGCTTTGGTCGTCGCTCTCTGCAAACGCGTCCGTAAGCGAGAACTGATTTGTCACCAAGTTCACCCCTCATTGGCATTGGCGCAAGAGATTTATTTCACTTTTTGTATTCATATTTGAACTGCACCGACTGCAGCGCCACCAACCGATGGTTGCCGCTTGATGCGCAGCACAGTATAGCGAGTAGCGAGCTTTGTAGTAAACTCGCAAAAAAGGATCGAGTCGGGTTCGGGGGTGTTCCTTTTCTCCGCGGATGTTCGCGGGGTGGCCAAGCCTTGGCTGGCACAAAATTTGGAGCCAAAAGTACAACTGGCACCAAAAGGAAAGGAGAAGACAGCCTATGAGAAACCATCGCCTCATGAGAGCGCATAATTGGCATCCGGCCGACCTTTCAGGGAATCCCAAAGAAGAGAAGGACGAAGGAAGCTCGTTCCATGCTTGCGCACCACGCGCCACACGTGTCCTCGTTCGGCGCTGGCCACCAGGCGAACGTGCTGTTCCCGCTTCGAATCGCACCCGATCTCCAAGGCCTGCGTCTTTGCTGCTGTTCTGAACAATTCAGCGACTCCCTGCTGTATCCCCGTCTCCCGCTAGACGATCAGCATTTCAGCACGCTATTCAACCAAACTGGCGGCGCAGGTGGCCTTCGCGGGTGACAACTTGCAGCAGTGGACTCCTTCCGGCTGGATCCTGGTACGGCGCGTGGGCCTAAAATTGTTACCAACCAGGAGCGGTCCTGGCCCGTGGACCCTGTTGTTGTGCATCCTACTACGATGACGCATCACTGCACCTACAGGCTTCAGATGCTGCAATTACCGTCGACCCGGAGCTCGTCCTTCGCGCTGTATGCGAGGTTGCTAAGAAGAGAGCCGCTGGTTGACTTCGGCGAGATGTGCGCTCTCCGCACCGAGGCAGGAAGGGTTCCTCTTCTCGGCAGCGCACTGGTGAGCGTTCTGCGTCTCATGCAGGCCCTGGAACACCTTGGCAATTTCGCCCTGAAGAAGGTTCCCATTGCTGTGCATTCCCAATGCGAGATGTCCCACGATACAGAGCACGACGGTCGGCATGGCCATATGGACGAGCCTGGAGTCAATGCTGGACACAATGTCATCGCCTTCCGCGCCCAGCGCACGATGCTACTGGTTTCTCGCGGCTCCGGTTGTCTCGATCAAGGCGACCAGCTTGTGCTTCAGGTTCCCTACCACGCTGTCGCTGGACTGTCCAGCCTGGCTCCACACACTTTGGACGCACTACCACCCGGCTATCGCTGTCACGAAGAGGCAGAACTGCTCGCGGACATGCGTCATGAGCTCGTCCAGGCCTCTGGTCGAGTCCTCCGTTGCTCTGCAGACTACCGTGTGCAGACACCTGGAGTGCTGCCCGGTCTTCATATCGTCGATGACGTGGCAGACCTCGCTAACCTTATGCGAAACATCATGCAGGTTATTGCCAAAAGCCTCGCTGACGACGCCCTTGCAGCGCGTGCGTGGGTTATCCTGACTCCTTATCGTCAAGCGATACGAGCAAGAACTTGGGCACCTCCTGCTGGTCCCGTCCTGGCCTCTACCCGATATCCTCCAGTAGTCCTGGTGGGCCAGCTGGGCGTCAACCATCTGCAGTGGCTTCGCTGTCGTCGAAAAAGAAGTGGAAGAACTCTCGCACCAAAGCACGCAGCATGAGCTCGTCGCTGCTACCGAGGTCGTTTGCCTAGCGGGACGCCCGGGTTTCAGCGGGGTCACTGCGGGACCTATGCCGAGAGCTGGACATGCCACGCTACCGAATGCACCGAATGCCTCGCTGGCGTCGCCGTTGCGTGGACCGACACGACCAACGGAAGGACTAGTGAGGGGGGGCGGCCTCACGCTGATACGAATGAACGATACGCCGTTGCTATTCACGATGCTTTTTGGCCCGACATATAGGACTGCGCCTTGAGGCGTCAATGGTAAATCCGTCGAAGTATTTCTCGCAGCGAAAACTACCGAGAAGAGCCTACGACCACCCATGATCGGCCCGATGGGGGATGGTGGCATTGTTGATGGTACATTTTTTTTGTGTCCCATTATTGACTGTGTATAATATGCCCGAAGGGGGTTGCTGATAATGAGCTGCCGCACAAATACAGAATTCTCCAGCCAGTCTGTGTTTTGTCTTCATTGCGTTGCTGAGACTGCCGACGAAATGTGGGTATTTAGGCCGGCTGGTACATGGTCGCTCTAGCAAGAAGTTTCGCGAAAAAAAAAAAGGAATTCGAAAGGAAAAAACATGCACGCGCGGTGTGTTCTCCCACTCAGCTTCCTGTTTTTTTCGAGGCATTTCCTGTTCGTGCCGGTGAAAATATCGTGTTTGTTCAAGCAACACCGAACTCTTATCAAATGGCCGCTGATTTTTTATCAGCGGAGACGGGGGAATGCTTGTACTGCGGTGAAATGAAGCACTATACCGACGAGCGTACTGCCGGAGGGCCTATTTGTTCTTGCGAATATAAGTATTCCGCTCTGTAAAAATCCCAAGAAGGCGAACAAAAAAGCTAGCAAAAGGAGCAGTACCAATTTCTCCGGCGCAGCTTAACAAGATTCGCATCATCTGGGGCCATCGGAGATGCTATGCAAAAGCAGTGTCCTATTATCGTATCGCATCCATCAGCCGGCGGCCACCCTGCTTGCATTCCGAGTACAGCATGATAAACTGGAGGGCGATATTAATGGCAGTGTCAGTGCTGCCAAAAGCGGCGGCTGGCGTTCGCCACAGGCATTCGTTCTGCCGCTTTGTACGTCGCTCACTGCAAAGGCGGCCGCAGAGAAAGGATGTAAGCACGTGGATTCAAGTTTCGCGAGAAATGATTTGTCGCCTGTATTAGCGCTGGTGCAAGTGTTGCATTCCTTGCAAAAATTTTTTCTTGGCATTTTCCGCACCGACGGCAAGCGTCTTCAACGCGTTGGCAAAATGCATTGCAAACTCTGTTGGGTTGCACTTAGATGGGCTGACTTCTGACTTCTAAATCGACCCGGTGACACGGAGAAGGAAAGTTTCAGACGTCCACTTCAAGGCGCAGTCGTCGTTGGTTTACAACGGGACACCTCTGGGTGATCTGCTGTTTTTTTTCTACAAAAAAGAATTCGAACGCATGCTTGTCTGAAGGGGAAAAACTGTTCTATTTTCTAAAGCAGTTTGTAACATTCAAAGTTCGTCCCTGAAAGAAATTTATTTTTCTCCATCTAGTCTTCCTTTTTTTATGCACCAACTCCGCGCACTTAGTATATAGTCGCTTGCTGCTGAGAAGCATTCCCCTCTGTTGTTGTTGTTGTTGTTAGCCTTACAAAATATGTCGCATACCCGCATTGGGGAGTTATTCTGTGCCCACAAGACTTTTTCTCATTAGCGCGTTTGCCTCTTCCTCCTCTTTTTCCAAACCATTTATTCCCTGATTATCCAAAATACTCATCACGATATAAGGCACAGACCCCATGCGTTGCGGGTATGTGTCATTTGATGTTCTAACTTGGTAACAGCGCGGGGAAAAAAAAAGGAGGAAACAAGACAACGAAGGATAAAGGTATATGCGCTCTCTCTGTCACCTTCTTTGATCTATCCCTTATTGCGCTGTGGATAATGAATTACCAACTCGCCCACTTGGCGAAGTTGCTGCAGGAATCATTGGCAGTGGCGAAGTCGCTTAAACGTCAGTCTATTCTGCCAGCCACGGAGTGTGTAGTCATTCTGTCTGACCCCAAGTACGCTCTAGGAGCGCCTGAAACTAGGCACCATCTTTGGTAAAAATTTCATCTGGTCTCTAACCTGATTCATGACAGTTCAAAATATTTTGTTTGCTTCTAGTGGCTACCATCTCACGTTGGAGCCGCGGGTAAACACAGGCGCAGACCTTCTTGCCCTAGAAACTCGGTCCATACCCATCTTCAGTGGCTGTCTCAAAGGGCGAGAACTTCGCAACGCAGCTATACTCGGGGATAACGGAAAGAGTGAGGGACGAGCTTTTGTCTCCGTGCCGTGGGGAGCGGGTTTTTCGTTGTGCGGGCTATGGGTGCGGAGGGGTGAAAGGCGGGAGGTTGGAGAGACGGTGCAGGGGTCGCTATTGCTGAGCAGCCTACTCCCCACCGCACGGGGACAAAGGCCCGTCTCCTTCCCTTCCTGCCTAGGCCTCTACTGTAGTGGTCACTAAACAAAGTTGTTTCCCGAGTATAATGGTGCATCACTCTGCTGCATTTCAGTAATCGGTTGCCTTTGCACCTCCCTTGCGTTATACGAGGCTTGTGCGATAGAGCTATACTCTGTTGTATCGCGTGCTCACGAAGTCTGCCTTTACGCCGGCATGGATGCCCAAAAATTTACCATACTCACTTATGTGCGGTCAAGTGTTCTCTTGTAGATGAAGTGAACAATTTCATTTTAGCGTGCCCGCGTTTTTATGCCAAGTATGAAGGAGGAGGTGAAGAAAAGCTTATTTAGAAAAGGCGACTGGGGAGAATGGTCTTTCGTGTGCGGGGTCCTCAGTACAGGACTCCGCGATAGCTTCTGCTATCCTGCGGGCCCGCACGATCAGCCGCTGCTGATCGCGCAGGCTAGAGCTGGATAAAGCAGCTTCCCATGAGGAGGGTAGTGGTATGGTGTTGAGTGGGGGGGGGGGGGGGGGGGGTTAGGGCACTTCCACATGGAGTTGCATAGAATGGGTTGGGCACTGTCGTATAAAGGACAGTGAGAGGGTTATTTTGCCGGGAAGAAGGTGTGCTTGTGTGGTGGAGGTTCGGAAGGAGTTCCACTGGATCTGGCGCCATGCCAGGGTGTTCGCCCTTGATAGGGATGAGTGCGGCGGTGGAAGTGTTCTTCACTGTTACCTGGTTGTAGTCTGTAGAATTCGAGTATGTGATTCTATCTCAGGAGTGAGTGAGTGTGATTGAGTATGTGAGTGTCGTTGAGGCCTGCTGCCCGGCCTGTAAGTTCTCGGGCGAGCGCAGGTATACGCGCTCGTTGCTAGAAAGGGACGCGAGGCCTGGAGCCCAGGCGATGCGTACCTCGGGGAGTGAGCTGGTATCAGGGAGATTCTCCGGTGTGTGTTGTGCTTGGGGAGTGAGCAGTCCGGATACATACGCCTGGCAGACGGCATGTGAGTCGGTGACGACATTTATTGCTGCTCGCGTCATCATGTAGGAGTGATGCGGCTTGTAGTGTAGCTATAGTGCCTAGAATATACTGGCTAGTGTGCCGACCGTGGCCTTCCTGGTGGCACCGCGAACGATGAATGCCGACGGCCGCCGCATGGAGCGCTGCAAGTCGGGAGGGTGCCGCCGAGCCGCAACGCTCTCGCAACATTGGCAAGAGGACTAGTGCATTTTTGCTTTCGTTCAGCTGTAATCGACCAAAGCTGTCATGGAGGCAGCTGACTAAAGGTTTCAGGGTTTGTTTTGAGTCTCTGTCGAGGAGCTGCTTTTTTTGCACTTGTCGCTTGCGCGAAAGCTGCTGTGAAATTCAGCACAACTTCGTGTTTCGAAACACGAAACTTGTGCTGTTCATAGATATCTTTTATATATATATATATATATATATATATATATATATATATATATATATATATATATGAAGTACTTTTTCGGTAACATTTTCTCTAATAAAGTAGGCGAAACGCTTCGGTTAATTTTATTGGATTATATTTAGGTGTTCTCGCTGTGTACGTACTACATTTGCGAACGAGTAAACACATGCAATGTGAATAACGCAGGAAACACAGTCGTGCAACGCTCGTTTTTATTCGCGTGCAATATCAATCGCGGACATGTTACAGAAGTACAGCAAGCAGGGCCCATATGTGCACATGAGAAGCATTTATTGGCAGCGACGCAGTTTAAAAACTTATGCCGCTGCCTTTGCGCTTCCCTCTCTTTGTTGAGGCCATTGACAAAAAAACGAAACCTTAAGAGAACATAAAACTTTACAACGGTAGATAAAACTGCCTTTTCATGCTCTGAGCAGCCAAGTTGAGGAAAAGACAGTGTCTGTAGCTGACTCGAAAATTCAACTAAACTCATTTCATGGAGCTTGTTGGTACTAAAAAACACAGTAAAGGCATCTTCCATGGCCTTTACAGCAGTTGACAAGCCCTGGCTGGGGTACACTAGGCCCCCATTGTCAAAATGGCTAGTAAAGTACGAAGCGGCGTCGGCACTTGCTTCAGCTTTGCTTACACATAGGCAGCCTGCACACTGTAGACAACAGTTCTTAGCAATGATCTTTCTTGCCACGTAGCCTGTAGTGTAGTAGATCAAAGCACTGTGGCTCTTCTTCTCTATGCACGATGCGTGGTTACTGCTAGACACGACAGCTTGAACTACATCTTCAGCTTCACTGACGTTTCCGTGGTCAAGAAAGTCATCTATTTTGTCTGAAAGGAACTTACTCGTAGTTTCACACACCTCCTTTGGGCTCAGCAGTGCTTTGATTACGTCTGGGGTGCATTTCACTCCTCTAGGTGGCTTTGCCAGGTTGTAGAATGCGAGTAAATTCGCAGTCATCAGAAACTGTGACACTGTCGGATGGTCGTTACAGCCAGACGACTGTCTAATTATACCAAAAAGGTTTTCAAGCTTATCCTGGCTTAATCTGGATGTTAAAAGATACTTGAAACCTACAGTCGACGTCAGGTAGGACAACAAGCCAAGTGTACTCTTGATGGTAACCCTTAGCCCAGCAGACGTGCTTTCTGTAAGAAAACCACCACCAGCTGGTTTTGCAGTTTGCTCCCATTCCTGCAGATACTCTAGGAAGCCTTTCAGAAATTGCACATTTGGACTGTCAGGCTTGAGTGCCTTCTCGCTTGTTCGCGATGTCATAACACGAATCAGGCGATTCATTTCTTTTACGAAATCTACTGTCGGCTGCACGGTCCTATGTGAGGCTTCAATGTGTTCTCTATAAATGAAAAGTCCTTTGATGACCTGGTCGCTGAAGAGCTGAAATGCGATGTCCACTTTCATTTTTTCAAAGCAGTTTGGCTTAAGGTGTGCATTTGTCAGGCTTGGCATAACTTTCAGTGTAACATTTTCTCGATCCGCTTCGAAGGCTGCTAGTACAATACCAATGTGAACATGCCCAGCTGCTGTCAGGTATCCTTTTCCAACAAATCCATTTCTCACATTCTTCAAAATGTGTGGAAAATCTGACAAAAAATAGAGCTGCCTTTTAGGATCCACTGGGTGTTTGGTGCTGCTCCGAACGTGGCTTGGAGAACCTTTGAAAAAAAACAACAACTTGCGATCAGTTTCTTCATCACAATATTTAAACATTAGAAACATGAAATCTGCACTAGCACCATGCACACTCTAAACAATCTTGCATTTTGCGTGAAATTACAGCCTTACCCTGTATTCCAAACAGCCGCCACATGCTCCTATTCCAGCTGGCGCCGTCGCATGTTATGCAATCCACGAACAGACCAGCCTTTTCTGCAGGGACTGTGGTTTCCAAAACGATTTTCGCCAGTGTTGGGGCCTTCACATTGCCCTTTGAGGCAAAAACACCGAGGATTTGCGTCCATTTTCCTGCAGAAAGGTAATCTCTCACAAATGTACGTGCGTTTTACGTATAAAGTTGCGAACTGTAACCAAGAGAAAAAAAAAGTTTACCAGTAAATGGCTGAAACAGCACAATCATCCCATGGTCTGCCAGCACATTCTTCTGGTCAGCAGGTGTATGACCTCCAAGGTCAACAAAGCCTTCAATATCACCTGAATTGTAAAAAAAAAAGCACAGGAAAAACACATTGTTTTATGCGCAGACATCTCTCAACACAGATCAGAATATGGCAAATGTGCTAAACCAGCATAAAAAGAAACACGTGCTAAAAGACTTGACGATCGAATATTACCAGAGCACTGCACTGCTCGAGCAATATTGTAGTGCTTAGCAGAACATCGTATTTTTCTCATACTGTCAAAGCTCGCTGATTCGTGCTTCAATGGACCGGAAAAAATGTTCGCATAGTCTGAAATTAAGTTCGAACTATCGAATGACCCCGAAAAAAAAATTGACAAGAACCGCTTGCATCGCGGTAAATTTATTTGGTGAAAGACTTGGCAGTAGTTCCTTGTTATTTTAGATGAGAACGGCGCAACAATCACTATATTTAGCGGTGGAGTTCTGCCGCTAGTGCATCGCACGCCGCAAGCGCGGAAGATTCACGGGCGATGAATACGGCATTGCTCAGCAGCTCCGAAGCGGCAAGAAAAAAATGTGGATAGGGAAGATTAGCGAAACAGCCAACCAGCGCTATAAACGGCGCGTAGCTGGGTTTGGCTGGCTGGCTAGTGCGGTTGGGCGTACGTTTCAGAAAAGCAAAATCGAAACTATCAGTCTGTCCTCTCTTGTAGATGAGGCCGTCCGTCCGCCATCACGCCTGCCGTTCAGCGCAAGTCAGAGGTGCGCGAGTGATTCTGCAGCACAGAATTCAGCTTTGAGGGGGGCTATTTGGACGACCGCTTGCCGAACCGATACCTGTATGTACACAACCTCCTTTGGGAGCCCGTTCGAATTAACCGGTGCGAGAACCGTAGCTTCCGAAACCGCGAGCGTGCAACGCCATAGACTTGCATAGCGTTGGCCGGGACCGCGCCGGCAGTTCGAATTATGCGGATTTTCGAATTGCGGGGTTTGAATCAAAGAGCTTTTACCGTATACACAGAATGGTCCAAGAATTCATTGCAGCTATACTCACCAGCTGATTTCACATTTAGGTGCTCCGAAAGCTTTATTTCGTCAATGACGAGGCCACGGCCGTGACGACTGTAAGCGTCCATGGTCTTTGTTTTTTCATTTAGGGCATCGAAGACCTTTGTACTGAGGCCAAAGCCACCCTTGAAGCGCTGTAGGTACTTTTTCAGGCAAGTTCGCCCTGGCAGAACCATAATAGAATGTCTGCGGAGATGTTCATACAACTTCGGGCTTCGCATCCTCATCAGCATACATTCTAAAATCCACTCATCATCGTATCGCATTCCCTTGTGTGATTTTCGCCTTGCAGCAAGGAAACAACTCTTTACAACCAGCTGCTGCTTTGAGGGAAGAGATTTAATTTTGCTGTTAAATGTCTCTTCACTAAGAGCCTCATTTCGCTCTTTCATGTGAGCCACATGTATCCTTGCATTTGCCAATCTTTTCTTGGTTCTTGACAGGCTTCGAGAAATGTTCCTGCACTGTTTCTTTTCATCAGATTTTCTGACAATTTCACTTGTGCTTTGCTTTTTTCTGCACGCTTGGTTTTGAGCCAGAATCATTTGGTACTTGCAGAAAGCGCAGGATTCACCTTCAGACCTCACAGATAATGAACATTTCTCAGAAAAAATCATGCCTTTGTAGGAGGTGTGCTTTCCTGAGGCCGGCTTTATGCCGCATCAATCACAAAGATTTGTCAAGGCAACTTCCTTGATCAAAGTTTCGGCCTCTTCGCAAGTTGTGACGATGTGTTTTGACTTTTCCCTTCCCTGAGGTAAACCGTGGCTACCACTGATTGTCCATCAAGTAATGGCTTTGCAAATGCTACCATCCTTTCAATGAAGAGGTTAGCGAAGTTATTTTTTTCAGCCTCACAATAGGCGTACGCTAATGAATCGACTGTCACGGATGGCACTTTCATCCATGTCACTGGAATAGCGACGTTGGAGAGTGGATGGAGACGATCGTTGGTTGTTCGTGGTCGTTCGTCACCAGCATTTTGCGCTTCGCCAGCGCTTCCTTCTGCAGAAACACAAACACAGCGTGGGGTGGTGCACTTTTCAGTTACTGCAGCTCCGCTGTTCGTGTCAGATGCTTCCATGCTCACCGATTCAGCATTATCAATGCCTGAGCACAACTCAGAGGCTTCCGACGCAGCACGCCTGTGACGCTTTGCTGGAGGCTCTTGCTGGCACAGATTTCTAGTTTTTCTTTTAGCTGACACTTTAGGCAGAATGTGTTCTGGGTAATGCGTGAATATCGAAGGCACGGCGTCGGGTTTCAGGCGCGGTTTATCGCGGGGAAGCTCGCTGGTAACACCATTTACGCTGACACTGAATGTGCACTCGATACACTGCTCTCAAAATGTTTCTCGCAAGCCACAGCAGCTGGCGTCAGCCTTCTGTCCTCTCTTTTGATGTTTCTTTCCCATTATGCAAGCCGCGTAGCATCAGATGGTGCCGTAAACATGGAAACACGTTCCTTGTTCGAGCGGTAACCGCTTTTACACATTGGCACAAAGCAAGTCTTCTCTTTTCACTGCCACTTTGGCTTTGACATCTTTTTTGTGCAGTCACATGTAGCTCGTTTAGTGGTGGACACGGGAAAAAAACAATCGAGACTTCAGTGCATGATTTGACTACACGGTGAAAGCACGCAGAACGGATACACGCACGCACAGAACGCGCGCACAAAGCCGACGAAATCACCACAGAACTGCTCGGAGGAGCGGATGCGACGACTTTCATGTGCAAGGAACCACACAGGACAACATACACTGCACCTCAGTCAACAAAATTTCGTGTACAAGCAGGTTAATCGCGCACGCACAAGACCAGGTCGCTGCCTTCCGAAGCGAGAAAACCGCGTCGTCTGCTGCGGCAGCACCCTCCCGACAAGCAGCGCCCTCTGCCGCCATCGGTGGGCTTTCATTGCAAACGGTGCCACCTGCTCCCAATGCGCAGCGCTGGCGCTCGGCACACTCGCCAGTATATTCTAGGCACTATAGTGTAGCTGATGGCTCTCTATTCCGCCAACTGGGTCTCTATTCCGCCAACTGGCTCTGATTCAAGGCGATCGATGCGGCAGCTTGTGCGTGGCCGTCCTCGTTCGTGATCGCCATGCACATAGCCGGCTTGTCGGAATAGCTGGAGGCATCAGTATAAAGCGTGGACGGATCGTTTCCGACGGAGCGCGTGAGCGCTTGCACTCTGGCCTGTCTTGTGCCTCTGTGATGAGCGGGATGCATGTGGCGTGGAGTTGGTGCCATCTCTCCCTTCGCACGGATCGTGGGCGTCATGGGCACTGAGTCGGGCGGCGGAGAGGAATTAAATGCTGGGTACCTAAGGCGGTCGAGTAGGGCTCTGACTGTGCGCGTGCTTTGCAGCCGGACAAGCTGGCCGGCGCGCTGTTCTTCGGTCCGTTCTTCGATTGAATTGTGGATGCCTAGTTGGAGCAGGCATTGTGTTGAGTCGTGTGATGGAAGTCCCGTCGCCGTTTTGAATGCCAGTCGGAGGAGAGCGTTTAAGCGCTTCATTTTTATGCGAATGAATGTGTGGTAGGGCGTGGGGTACGTAAGCCGGCTCGTGTTCGAACATAAATCCCCTAGGCCAATGGTGGCGGTTTAGTCTGCGAGGAAAGCGCTGACGTAGTTGTACGTTCGTGGACCGCAGCGGGAAAAATTAGCGGTGGTTTAGCTCTGGTTAAACCTGTAGTGGCGCGATAGCTACAGCTTCAGGAGAACCTGTTTCGTCCCTCACCATCGTGCATCAGGACAGCACCGGCTGAGCGAGGAGGAAAGTCTTCCTCATGGGGGAAGTGGAAACAGCGACGGAAGCGCCACCTCGAAGGTTACGCGAAATTCTGAGGATACGGAGAGGGTCTCTTCGGGATCCGACCAGCGCCACGAGCGGCTGCAGCCGCACGCTGTCGTCACATTCCACGGCAGGAGCACGGAGAAGCGTCGTGTCTTGCCGCTGGACTTCTGGTTCCAGGCAGCGAAGCGAGCGCAGCAAACGCGCGCTCTGGTCGCCTTCCCCAGCAAATGCTCGGGGGTGGTTTTGCCACAAGAATGCGGCGCGCACGGGAAATCCCGGCCGCCAGTGTGGGCGCATACAAATGTTCGCCGCCGATACTTCCGAAGTCGCGCCCCTGCCCCGGCCGGTAAGTCGGAAACCCTTCTTACGTAGCCTTCTATTTCCGAGGAATGCCTCGTTGATGTTCTGTAGCCAGCTGGCCCGCTCTGTGTATTAATTGCAAGTGTAATAAATAGCACATGAGTGTTAACGCTTTGTCGTCCCTTCCCAGTGTCCCCCATATTTCCACAAGGTGGCCGGGTCGAACTTGCTCAGTTGAATTGAGAAGTCAGTATTTCGCCGCTCCATTTCGCTGGGCGTTCCTTCTTCATCTTCGTCACACTTGACACGGCGCATGCGCACCGCTGTGGCAGCTCGGATTCGCCGGCGCGCCGCCAGCAGCAGCAGCAGCTGCTCCGCACCAGGTGACTGGTCACGTGACCAGCCAGTTGACGAACAACGTGATCAGCCACGACACCGCGCCGCCGGCAGCTGCTCCGCACCACGTGACAGCGTGGCGGCGCAGCCACGCTGAAGGCTCGAAATGGTACCGCAATGTAGCTATCGCTACAAAAGACGAGATTGTAAAGGATCAAATCGTGGGATAAGTAATCGAACGTACCTTTTAAGTCGGGGGCCAGGATCGCCTTGGTCTGTGCAGCGCTTGACGCCCCTGACTTCCTCCTTAAGCTGCAACATGGCATCCTCACTGTAGAGTCCTTGTGGAAAGCCACACAATGTGCCCGGGAAGAAGTGCGCCGCATCGAGGACCGGATAGAGGCGGTTGAGTACCACGTGCTCAAAAAGTTTGCATATATGCACGAGGCGAGTGAGATCGGGCGAAGGATGAGCAGTGAGAGTGGCTTCCCGGTATTTGGGATGAGGGGGACGAGCGCATGTTTCCATTCCTGCGGGAGTGAGCCGGTCGTACAGGGGCGTCGTTGTAATAGACCGTTAGCGGGGTGACGGCGCGATCGTCTAGGTTCTTGAGTGCCTTGAATTCTATGCCGTCGCCGCCGGGTGCCGTGTTTCGCGTAATCTGGAAGCAGGGTAGCGCGCACCTCGGCTTCAGTGATGTCGGCGTCGAGTGGACTGGGTGCCTCCATGTTTGGGTATAGTCACTGTGGGCGAAGGCCCGAATTAAGGTATCGTTGTTGAAGTTGCGCAGGGAGTCTGACGTCATCAGCGCTTTCTGCGTGCAAGAGGGTGCGTATCTTTTCCCTGTCCCCATCTTGGCTTGCTTGGGATCGAGGAGGGCACGCAAGCGGGACCATGTGCGGGCTGTGCCGAATGTACCGTGTAAGCGATCGCCCAACGTGTGCCAGTTGGCCTTCGCGAGCTCCACTGCATAGGTCTCCGCCTCCACCGTTACGCGAGCCATGCACTCTTTCAGCTTTCGGTTGTGTTTCTGGCGTGTCCAGCGTTTTGCATCGCTGCGCCACTCCTTTCAGAAATGAAGCCGGTGATTGTCTATCTGGTGGTTTCGCCGTTGCTGCGGCGGTGATCGTTGCACGCCAGATGTATTTTTGTAGCCTATGCGACATTTCTGATGGTGTCTTCGACTGGTCGCTTTAGATCGCTCTAGAGCGCTCTGAGAGGCGACCGCACATTCGGCTGGTCGAAACCGGCCGCTCTGACTACATTCGGCTGGTTCTTTCCGAGCGCTCGCCTCCAGCTCAGAGCGCTGTGACGCGCTCCGAGAAAAAAGTCGGAGAGGCTCCGAGATGAGTCCACGTCACAGATCCACTTCCACCATTTCGCGAAAGCGGTGCGAGGCCTCGGCGTCCCCTACGCGTAGGCAGAAAAGCAAGTGTAGGCTTTTGACGCAGTCATGCTTTCTGCGTTGTGTTTTGCGGGTGCCGCGCTGTGTGAGGCAAAATCTTCAAGGAACGCCGGATAAGCATTTTTTTTTATGGGAGAAATGTGCCATGAGGCATAAGTTAAAAGGAAGAGAGGAAGGAATGCACGGCATAGAAAGTTAAAAGAAGGAGTGAAGACCCGTTGCGCTGAGGTAGTCGCAGAGGTTGCTAATGAAACTGTTGTCCATAGTCCACTTCACGTAGTCTCTTTCACGGTTCCACTGCAGGCCCACCTCCCTGGGGAGCCGTTTTTTTATAGAAGCCGTCGCTGGGCACGTCCACAACAAGTGCCGCACATCACAAATGTCCGGTGGAGAGCTACAGTGAGGGCACCTGTCAGGTGCTGGCAGATCTTTTGCGCGCCACCGATGACGGACAGATGGCGTCAGAGGCGCCCCTGCACGAATCCGGCGCACGGATACCTCCTCCTGCCGAGTAAGACTACGGGGGAGAGGGTGCAAACACGGAGGAATTAGAGCGCGTGTTCGCAGGCGCAGAACTTCGGAATCGGAAACATGGGAGAGGGACGGATCTGGGGGAAGAGGGGAAGGTGGCGGATCGTCTGATGTGTAAAGATGAGTCATAGCGTCCACTTGAATGTTATGTGGATCCTGGGCATGGCCGCGAATCCAGTGTATGCGCACAGGACATTGGATACTTTGCGCAGAGCACATGAATTGATTGTGAAATCTGGAATGTCCGTTGAACAGTCTTAAGCTGTTTAAGGGCGGCGCGGGAGTCGGTGTAAATATGAACTAGCATATACGCTAGGAACACGGTCTGTGTTGCTGTCGCATGACAACAGCGATTCCAGTAGCAGCTCAGAGGAGGACGACAGTGCTATCCACAAGGCGATGTTCGAAAAATGAGCTTCCCGTGGGACGGAAAGCCAGGGTAGCGATCGATACAGGCTAAGCGGTGACCGCGATGCAAACTGTGTGCGGCCACGTGCGGCTAAAGGTAATCAAGGGACCTTACGTGCGGCTACTAGTGACATATCAGCAGCGATGCCGCGTCATCGTTCCGGAAAATACGTCCTCCTTCTGCCTCCTGCGCTTCTGCTCTGAAAACTCGCTGACCATTCGGCTTGACTAGTCTCGCTATGCGCTCAGAGCAAGAGCGGCTCCCATTCTGCCAGATCCTAACCTAACCGCGCCCAGTCGAAGACACCATGAGATGGGGGCTGTGTAGTCGGGCTACTGTCGGCCTTCCCGTTAGCGTCCGCTGACGTGGTAGCAGCAGGTTGGCTGTCGCCTTCCTTATGATGCCGTTTACGACGGAACATATCCCAATTTATGAGCCGGATCTTGCGGTCGGGCGAACTGGTAGCGGCGGCTGCGACCTGCGTGGCTGCGATATAGTGGTCGCTGCCTATGGTTTCGTCTAAGCTGGTCCACACTGTTATGCCTGGCGTGCCTTCCGGCCCAAATAAATAAAGACGCGGACTCCCCGACCAGGATTTCCAGGAAACCATCGTGAAGGCTGTTGAGACTTCTGAAGAAACCTGTCTGCAAGGAATGGTGTTCGCGGAAGGCATGGCAGAAGCAGCGACGCCATTGGCGTCCCCACGACGTGGTCGAGCATGCCATCGGGTCCACGAACGGAGCTTTGTCCTCATCAGACACGCTGCGGTTGACGATTGACAGAGAGCTGCGCCTTCGACAGAGGTTCCGCACTTCTGACAACAGGCGAGGAAGTGAAAGGTCTTTCACCCCCTGCTGGAAAACGGCTTGACATTCCTGTGCAACGTGAGCCCACATTCCTGTGACAAGTGGCCGGATTCCTGTGTCACGTGTGCGCATTCCGGACCCACGTGCGCGCCCACGAGGAAGCTGTGTTGACAACAACATGACCGTGCCTTGTGCCCTTACCATCGACGAGCTGAGAGAGCATCAAGACCGCCCCTGCCATGGGCGGTACCATCAGTGTCATCATCTGCACGTTTGATTGGACATCATTCTTCGAACTGTATTCCTCAGTCAAGGATCTGGGGAATACGAAAAGTATTTAACGAGCTGCTGGTTTGGTACCAGAGGGACCACTTTTAAAAAGAGACCCTTTGCTGGCCGGAGAGACGCCCGTCTCCTAAGACTCCCTTTTACTGAGAGGCATTCTCAGTTGCCCTTACTTGTACATAATGTTAATAGTCTGTATAAAGTTTTCCTTGGTTTTTCCTTCGTAACCACATCTCCGATCCTCCTCGTCCCTTCTCCGGCCCGACCACGCCACCGAAGACCCAAAAGCTGGTGGCAGCGGTGGCAGGACGCTACCTGAGTCCCAGCAACTAGTGATCATGCAGCGGTGAGATCGAAGCCTGGGCGTGCCAACAACTGGTTGGCAGCTATGGGATGCCCACGTCAAGTCACAACCTCCAGTGGACCCCGGCAGCTACGTGATTGACGGCATCAACTATGCTTCAGAAGAACGAGAGATCGACAAGTCAGGTCACCGGCTCCAACGGACCCCGGCAGCTACGGGACTGACGGCGTCAGCTGTATCTCGGCAGGGTGAGTGCCCGATGTTTGCCATTCATTTCGTCAGACCGCATTAGCACAGGTAGATGCTGGTATTGGGATTTTGGTTATCTGGGGAATGATATTTCGGCAGTTTTGTGTATTGTTTGCTTTAAGGTGAAGCGTGTGTTTTAGCGGGGATTAGCGACACGAGTGTGATCCGCGATGGAGCAGTTCAAGGTAAAGGACCTCCTTGAAATTCTGGAAGAACTGGGCATTTTGGCAGACCCCACTAAAACACGAGAAGCGATCATGGATGTTATATGGGCGGAGGAGGTGACAGTCGAGGAGGCAGACGAGGCATAGGAGACGATTTTGGAGCGAAAAGCAGAGCAGGAAAATAGAAGGCTCCTTGAGGAGAAAGATAAGCGTCACTTGCTTGAGGAGATAGAAAAACGAAGGCTCACCGAGAGAAAAGAGAAGCGACAGCTCCCTGAGCAACAGGAAAGGCGAAGGCTCCGCGAGGATCAAGGGCAGCAATATCTTCGTGAGCAACACGAAAGGCGAAAACTTCGCGAGGAGCAACTCTGGAGAGACTGGCAGGACATGAGCAGCAACGCGAACGAGAGCTGCTGGAGCTCATGCGTCTAGTTCAGCGGCGTAGAGCTCGAGATCGTTTGCAGACTTTCCAGATAGGTGAGAGCTTCAGAACTTTCCTCGGAACTTTCGAGCGGATCTGTAGGGAAGACAAGCTAGACCAGGGCGAGTGGGCAACGATGCTGGTTGCTATCCTTCCTTGTGTTGTCGGCGCCGTTTTAGCGCGGCTGTCCGACGAGAACGCCGACAACTACGAAATAGCGAAAAGAGCCATCTTGCGCTTCTTCGGCATACGTATTGAGGCGGACTCCAAAGGTCGAAGTGATGGCGGTGGGCAGCGCTCCATCAATGTGTCTGTGACCAGCCCAGGAACCGCGCTTGGTCACCTAGGGACACAATTGTTTCTCACGAGAGCAGAGGCAGAGGTTCCGCGCCAGAAAGACTGCGGTGAGTTTGTGTGCCACCGCACCGAAAGGCAGGCTTCTGGGGAACAGCGTCACGGAGAGTCACTTGACAGCGACGCTGAAGCGTCTAGTCAGAGCGCAGCGTTGGCTGAAAAGGGCGATGGCGCTCAGATTGTTGTTACCTGGAATGGCAATGACGCCGCTCCGAAATCCACAATTAAGGACAGCTCGTTTTTCTGTTGCAGGAGGTTCGAGACGTGTGAGGGCCGGGAGTGAAAGTGAGGGGCTTGAGCGGGGTAGAGGGCGATGTTTGTTTTAATGGCTCTTGTTGCACCGCGTAGAACGGGAGGAGGGGAAACTGCTCTCTCCAGTTCACCTTGTGGGTTGCTGGGTGCTGCGGCGTCCGGAACGTTGACGCCATTGTCTCACTACCACTGCGGGTCCCCCACCACGAAGGTTGCAGGTCATGGTTGCTGGCTACGGACTTGCTGGAGCTCTGTGCTGACTTGGACAGTAAAAATGCGTTCGTTTCGCCCTTACTGCCCCGTTCAGATAAAACCCGTCTGCGTGTGCGTGCGTGCGTGTGCGTTGACACTCGATGGTACTCATGAAAGATGGCATCCTCATGCAATCTGACATGTGAAGGTTAGATTAATGATTGGACGCGCGAGGTTCCTCCGGACAACCTGGATCGCACAAGTCCCACCGCTGGGAGCACCTGCCATCCTAGGGCAGTGCTGTGCACTAGAAGTGATATGAGGACTCCCAGGATCTATGAATATTAAGCAGAGAAAAAAGAATTCTGCATATATGGGCATTAACCCATTATCTATCGCGTCATACCCTTAAGGCGGAGTGCGGGTCGCGGTACGGCGGCGACTGCCTTCACGAAGTTGGCGCGCAGATCAGAAGGGGTGCGGCGGCGAAACTGCGGTGGCTACGAAAGCTACGCAGAGATAGAATTGACAGTTGCGTGCCGTCGCGTTACATCACGCCGCAGCGCGTGGCGACGGCGTTCACAAAGTGAGCAGGCGGGCTTACGCCTTCTCACACGTAAGCTGTCTTAAGTGCGCCCCCCCCCCCCCCCCCAAGCCGATTTTTTTAAAGAACTTGCGATTTCGCTGTGGCGGTGCTCCGAGGAGGCACAGAGACAGACCTTGAGCCGTTTAGCAACCGCCGTAGCTGGGCGGACGCCGTGCGCTCGCCGTGCCGTCTGTCATGACGTCGCACCGCGCGCCTCGCCGCCGTTTGGTATGACGTCACACCGCTTACCTCGTCGTTGCGCTCGCCTCCGCTTGCTTCGCCAGCTGTGTCGCATGCCTGATAACATGTCGGAAGATTGAAAAGGAGAGCTCGCGTTCGCCGCAACCACAGTTGAGGCGGCAGTATGGACGGCGACAAGTGGGCTAAGCAGAAGGAGGCCTGGAATCGACAGCGGAATCGACAGGTCACTCTGAACAACCATGATCAAGCGCAGCAGTTTCTAAGATGCTGGAGATGTTTATCAGTGTTTTAGGCAGTTTATCATCTGGGAATCCTGGAATCCTGGTTCTCTTCATTCCCTTTCTATTGCCTCAGCCAACAGAGAGGCGGCTGGGTGACTAATCATTGCCATTCGGCCACAGCTCCACCCCGGCTTCCCAGTGGCCTTTGCCATTGGTGCTTTTTGGCGGGAATTAGGGACCCGCTTGGGCGGCCGCGGGCTTCGCGACTGTCCGAGCTGAGCCCAGTGAGAGACTCCTCCAAGACAGCGTAAGGTGCGTACGCTACTTTTTGTCCGCATCGGCCTTTGCCGTTCGGACCAGTGCATACTCGAGCTGGTCAGCACGGGTCCACTGACCTGCAGCGGCTCGAGCTTGTCCAGTGGGGTCCAGCGACCTCCGACAGGCGTACCTTGCGTTGTCTGCCCACTCCCTCTCGCAAACGGCCCAACGACTGACACGAGAGATAGAGATCACAGCACTTCCGCGGGGACATTGTGCTGCAGCGGCGTGCTAGCGACGCGCATTGCTCTTGTCGCTCCATGCGCGAAGCGGAGCCTTGCTCCTCGCGCGTTCCCGGGACGGGGTGACTGCTGAGTGTGTGTATCGCTACAGGACGACGTTGATAAACGTCTCCTTTGTGAACTCGGAGGCCTGTTTTCCTTGCGGCGAGTCGTTCTCCTCCCTGCGGAGGCTGAGTGCGCCGCAGCGATGTCCCCTCAGGGTGCGTGTGCTGACGGCTGATCGGGGCACTTGGCTCTCGCGAAGCCCGAACCCGCGGTGGTTGGTAGCCTGTGCCCACTGAGAAACCCACACTCTCTAATGTCCGCTCCCATCTCTAAGTTGAGAGCGGCCGAGAGCGATCGCCATTCTTAACCCCACATCCGCCAACCGCACTTCCGCCTCCGACTTGTTTTCATTTTGTGGGCACAAGATTTCAGAAAATTGCTTGAGTTCATCGCCTGCCTGATTGCGTGCTGTCTATCACCGGGCTTCCAGTCGAGGCCGCGTGATATTTGGTGTAGGTGCAGATAGGTGCAGGGCAGCAGTTCGTGGTTCGCACGCCTCCGTCAAGCCGCGATACAAACTCTCGTGGTTTGCCTCCTGAGGACTTTATACCCACCTGTCGACTATAGAGTCAAGCCTGATTTTGGATCACTTCCAGATAAGAGCAGCCAAAAGAGCGAAGACTCGGCATCAGCCATAGTGTTTCTTGCAACGACAGCTCCGGTTAGTTTACACCAGCCCTGAATGCCGCTTATCGCCAACGGCTCAACCGTTGAGGATCCCGAGTCTGGCTCAACCAGTTTGAACGTGCGGCCGTTTTCAGCAACTGCGGCTACCCGACGAAAATGAGGAGCGTTGTTGGAAAGCACCGCAAGTATGTGGTACGAGAACCACAAAGATTGCTGAGCGCCGTGAAATTCGTTCAAAAGAGAGCTGCTCAAGGCGTTAGTCAGATACAACTCAAGGGAGCGGCAAACGACCCTCAAAGGACGCCCTCGAGCCAGTGGCGTCGACCGATTGTCATGATGTCCCGGTTAACCCCGTTTCATGGAAGCACCTGACAGCCACCTGAGGTGGTGCTCTAAGCAATTAACCGCGACGTCACGAGCAACGGTCGACGTCATAGGATGGAGGGTCCCCTTTGAGGGCTGCTTGCCGCTTCGTTCTTGGCTAGCATCGTCCGGAAAGAAATAGCGCAACTTCTTGCTGTCACGTATGCAGCACATAAGAGACAGTGGTTGTTCAGGTCGATAAAATAAAGGACCTCCTTCGTTGCGCTGACCCTGGCATAGCGAAGACAATGAAACCTCTTTGATGCGACATGTTAAGGAGTTATTCTTCACCGGTATGATTCGAAGCCCACCAAACGCCGTCTCTGAATCGATCAGTGAACCATCCACGATTGAGAGGACCTTAAATGCACAAGCCCGCCATTACCAACGACCGCTGCAAGTCTTCTCGGCAAAGCAGCCCGGTCAGCACAGCTGCAAGCAGGGACAACCTGCGTGATTATCGGGGAGGAGCTGCGTCGGCTACTGCCGTTTTCAAAGCCCAGCTGCAAGCAGCCACTCTATCGTGCTCGTGCATAAGGAGGTGCATGCAGCAGATGATGCAGGGCGAATATTTGCCCTGCATCAGCACGTGTTTTTCTTGCAGCATTTGCAGAAACTGCGAAATTTCTGAGAGGCCTAGTTCTTCTTAGTAGACATATGGCTGGACACAGATGGATACTATGGTCTAATTACTCCCTTAATTGGGTGCTATATTGACGATATAATAAATAGAATATATGGTATTACTGTGATGAAATTCTGTCAATTGTCGCAATTTCCGTAGTAATCTTAGCAGAATTAATTTAATAAATTCACTTATCGCTGCGATCACCGTAACCTGATACACTATACGTGCAAGCAGCTGTTCTTGGCAGAGAAAAAGGTACCAACCTTTTTGTATACGTGGGGGTTTCCTATGAAAGGCTCAAAAAAAGTAACGAGCAAGAGAAGAAAAGATAAAAGAGACAAGCACGAAATAGGTAAGGCCGCGTGTAGACCAATTCCTAAAAGACGGAACAACATTTGGAGCCAAAAGTACAACTGGCAAGAAAAGGAAAGGAAATCAGAAAGCAGCCTATGAGAAACGATCGCCTCCCGAGAGCGCATAATTGGCATCCGGCCGACCTTTCAGGGAATCCCAACAAAGAGAAGGACGAAGGGAGCTCGTCCCATGCTTGCGCACCAAGCGCCACACGTGTCCTCGTTCGGCGCTGGCCACCAGGCGATCGTGCTTTTCCGGCTTCGAATCGCCCCCGATCTCCAAAGCCTGCGTCCTTGCTGCTGTACGGGACAATTCAGCGGCTCCCTGCTGTCTTCTCGTCTCCCGCTAGGCGATCAGCATTTCAGCACGCTATTCAACCAAACTGGCGGCGCAGGTGGCCTTCGCGGGTGACAACTTGCAGCAGTGGCCTCCTTCCGGCTGGATCCCGGTACGGCGCGTGGGCCTAGAATTGTCACCGCACCCGGAGCTGTCGTCGTACATGGACCCTGTTGTTGTGCACCCTGCTGCGATGACGCACCACTGCCCCTACAGGCTTCAGCTGCTGCAATTAGCGTCGACCCAGAGCTGCTCCTTCGTGCTGTATGAGCAGCTGCTGGGAAGCAAGTGGCTGGCTTACATCGGCGAGATGTGCGCCCTCCGCACCGAGGCAGGAAGCGTTCCTCTTCTCGGCAGCGCACTGGTGAGCGTTCTGCGCCTAGTCCCGGCCCTGGAACACCTTGGCAATTTCGCGCTGAAAAATCTTCCCATTGCCGTGCATTCCCAATGCGAGATGTCTCACGATACAGAGCACGACGGTCGGCATGACCATATGGACAAGCCTGGAGTCAACGCTGGGCACAATGTCATCGCCTTCCGCTCCCAGCGGACGGTGCTACTAGTTTCTCAGGACTCCGGTCGTCTTGATGAAGGCGACCAGCTTGTGCTGCTGGTTCCCCACCATGCTGTCGATAGACTGTCCAGCCTGGCTGCAGACACTTTGGTCGCACTACCACCCGGCTATCGCTGTCACGAAGAGGCAGAACTGCTCGCGAACTTGCGTCATGGGCTCGTCCAGGCCTCTGGTCGAGTCCTCCGTAGCTCTGCAGACTACACTGTGCAGACACCTGGAGTGCTACACAGTCTTCATATCGTCGATGACGTGGCAGACCTCTCTAACCTTCTGCGAAACATCCTGCAGGTTATTGCCGAAAGCCTCGCTCACGACGCCCTTGGAGCGCGTGGGCTATCCTGCCCCGGGATCGTCAAGCGAGACGAGGAAGAACATAGGCACCTCCTGCTGGTCCCGTCCTGGCCTCTACCCGCAGTCCTCCAGTAGTCCTGGTGGGCCAGCTGGGCGTCTACCATCTGCAGTGGCTTCGGTGTCGTCGAAAAAGAAGCGGAAGAACTCTCGCAACAAAGCACGCAGCATGAGTACGGCAGTGCTCCTAAGATGTCTGCCTAGGGGAACGTTCGGGACTTGATGAGGCCCCTGCAGGACCTGCGCCGGGAGCTGGTCATGCCACACTACCGCATGCCTCAATGCCGCCGTCGTCTTACATCCAGGCATGACCGACACAAGGATTAATGAGTGGAGCCACCTCACATTGACTCATTGATACGCCATTGATGCCATGATGCTTTTTCTTCACACTGACTTGAGACTGCGACTTTAGGCGAGAAGCCATCGACGTATATATCGCAGCGAAACTACATATACCTGAGGACGCCTGCCGCCACGCATGACCTGCACTCCATGATCTCTTGCAATACGTTCGTGCATTTCTTTTTGCTCCCCTTCGTTAACTATATGTGCCATATAGTGACGATAATGTGCTGCGGTATAAATGCAGACTTATTCAGTCGACCTTGGCGTTTTCTACTCATTGTGTTGCTTCGACTGCCGATGAGACATTCGTCCTGTTTGCCAGACGAGCGAAGTTTGCTGTAATCGGCCCTGACTTTAGTCTTTTTTAGTTGCGGATAAAAGGGAGGGTGGTTGTTGCCCACAGATAAAGCGCTAAACGTGCTGCCTTGATTCCGGGGCCCTTTATTTCTGTCTGAAGTCGAAGGCTTCGCATTCTCGTGTAGATGGTTTACGCGGGGAAATCAAAAGTGAAGAAAAAGTATTTACTTACCCAGTTTAACGACGTTAGCCTGATTTCTGCCACAGGAGAAGTGTTCTATAAAATCTAATACCGTATCGTATCGCTCAGCCGGCTATTGATGATTGTTGGATGCATATTGGGGCCTCAAGTTGTCAGCATGCTCGCTAGGTCTTTTCCTTTCAAACTTAGTGGTGCTATCTATAATTCGCCATTTTTGTTTAAATACAGTCTACTCAGCGTTACCTCTGATCAATTTTCAGTCATAAGCTTATATCCTATCACCGCCCTGGTTTTCAGCCCCCAATATTACAGACGGTTTTTGCAAACGTCTACCACAAATTCATTCACATTAACTTCATCACAAACGACCAACGCCTCAGGAAGAGTGATTGTGTCTGCATCGAGATCTGAATGGATACTGCCACATTATTGTAAAAAATGTTCAATTCTTTCTATTGATTTACCCCACACTGCACATGTGTCATCTTATTGCTTTAATTTCTTTTTGTAGCTGCGCGTTCTAAGATACCATGATATAGCTACAAAGAGCTGGGTGCTACCTCATGACTTAAAATAGAACGATCATTTTCCTAATTTGCCTTTTCCATCTTCAATACAGGTGTGTAGTCTCCTTTGTTTTCATTGCATCAAACATTTGACATGCTACGCGCACAACTGTGTAAGAGAAGGGCGAGTGACAGATCGCATGATCGCTCTGAACAAAAACACCAAAGCTTATTCTGAAGTACACAATTGTGTAAAAAGCGAACTCGCAGCTTTTTCTCAGTATGTGCAGCACAGGCCTAGCAGTGATTTTCTTGCTTCAGGGAAATTTCGCATCCTTCAGGTAGCAAATCACTGGTTTCTAATGCCACATGGCGAAAGCAGTAAATATTTCGCAAAAAAAAATATGAGCAGGGTAGCGCGTTGTCCGCCATTTCTGTGCAGACATACTTTGCCATTAGTAGTAACATCAATTTCTTTCTTTGCGGTTTCAAGCGTATTATGCACCTTCCAAATGGAAATTATTTCAATGATCGTTCGGGTGTTTGCTTCATAAGTTGCGGCATTTCTGTGTTGCTATATCTATCAATTATGACCTTTTGTAGGAGAGTTTTCACATCCCTTCCAAAAATTAACCGCCAGTATTTTGCGCTGGAAACCTAACAAATTTTTTTCTTAAGCAGCTGAATATAATATTTAGGTGGATTTTGATAGTAAAACTTTTATTTCCAACAGTTTGAGGGGATTTGGGCCCCTCGCCTAAACGTTGACCGGAAGGTGTTGGCCCCTGACGGTGTCTTCGGCCAGTTGGACGACCTTTGTCGTGGTCTCCGGATCGGAACTGAGTAGGAGAGCCTCCCATTGGTCAAGCGACTGTTTTTCTTTCCATCCACGGGGGCAAGCGCACATTTTCCAAAAAATATGGTTGAGTTCCGCTTTGTCGTTACATATCTTGCACGCATTTGAGTTTTGTCCCGGAGAATAAACACTACACATAACCGGGTTTGGGAACGTATGAGCTAGGAGACGGCGCCGAGAGGTAGCCTCACTCTTTTTCAATGATTTATCAGCACCCGGTACTTCGCTCTACTGAGTCTGTGATGTTGTGTGATCTCTCTAGCACACAAGACGATCCCTCTCTGTGAAACCCTCGGTATACCCACTGGTTCGGAAAGCAAGACCTCAAGCGAGTTCGTGAGCATCTTCATCTCCAACCAGTGATGCGTGTGCAGGTGTCCAGACTATGATAATTTTTCGGTTGTCCAATGCAGTCCTCAGGATTCCATTCGTCAGGAGGGAGGCCCTCCCCTTACGCTGGTGGTCAGTCGCATAATGTACCAATTACCTTTAATCTCCCCCTCGGCATCAACCCTTGAACGTCTCGAAGCTGTCCAAAGAAAGGGCCTAAGAAGAGCCATTGGAGTTCCTCGGGCGGCTGCGAATAAGGCAGTAGTTGATGAGTCTCTATCGAAACCTCTTAGCCTTATCGCTTCTCAGAGACTACTAATGCATCTTGGCCGCCTAGGAGAGACGGTAGCTGGACGATTCCTTCTCCAGCGGCTCTGCAAGAGATATGATTCGAAGGTTTACTTGGCATTCAATACTCTTAGTTCTTTAGGCCCTAATGTCCGAAGGCAAAGGAAACGGTTGAAACCCCCCTGGTCTTTTCCGACCCTCGACTGTAAGGTCAATTTTCCCCATATGAGCGCAAAGCGGAGCTCTATTTTGGCAGCAACGCATTCACTCGTACTTGAACATTTGGAAACAGAGTATGCCCGCCATCTTCAAATTTTCATGGATTTTTTCTGCGGACAAGGTCAAACAAGCTTGCGCAGCGGCTTTTTACATTCCTTCTTTGGACTGTAAGTGGCCCGTACGCTTTACTGCTGTCGTCTCCACCACAAGGGCTGAAAGTGTTGCTATCGAGGCGGCTTTACGGAAGTTAGGGTCTTGTCCGGCTCAACCTGTTGTAATCCTGATTCAAAATCTGCCCATCAGAGGTTAGAGCGCGGATTCCCTAATGATGCCTTGTCTATAAGCTTTCTGCGCTTGGTGCAGAATCTGCACAGCAGAGGCTTTGCTGTATATTTCCAACGTGCCCTCTCACATAGGAGTCAACGGTAATGAGGTGGTAGACAATCTCGCCCATAAAGCTCTCTCAAGGATTCCATCAAAAAAAGTATCTGAAGATGGGAAAAGTCTCTACAGGAAAACGGTGCTCGATCATTTATGTACCCTGTGGAGTGCGCCCCACATTCCATGTGTGACCATGGGACTGAGAACATCCCAGGCGACTCTACTACATCGAATTCGCACGGCCTCTGCTCGCACTCCTTCCTGGATGCATAAGACGGGCATAGCATCGTCTCCGCTCTGTTCTTTATGTGGTGTGTGCGCGGATATCGAACTTTTTGTAATGTACTGGCCAGAGTACAACGCGGAAAGGTATGTGATGTTCGCTTCCTTCAAGAAGACAGGAACCCGTCACAGTACAGTTCAGGACATTGTCTACCCGAGTGGAAACCAGGCATGCAGAAGAGAGGCTGCACGCCTTCTTTTAACATTTCTGCAGGACACGGATCTTGTTTCTAAATGGTGACAGCAGGAACGGACTGTGGCCTACTGTGATTGAATGTGTGCGTATATGGTGTCTTCCGGAGTGGACTACGTTATACTGTGAGTGAATGTGTGCATGGATTGTGGCACTACAATGGCCTATGTTCTACTGTGATTGAATATGTGCATAGATGTTGACTTCTGGAGTGGACTGTGATGTGGACTGTGTGTATTGATTGTGTGCATAGATGGTGACTGTGGGACAGAATGTGTGCTATTACAAGAGACTGTGCGCATAGCGGGGTAGATGTGACAGGCTTTTGGACAATATTAATATAAAAGGGAAGCTACGGTGGAGCAATTGCCGGCAGATAAATCAAGGCTAACCCCACCTGTAGCTTTCAACACCTCAAATGAACTCAACTCAAGCTTGCCCTTGGCGAAGTTCATCACTGCAACCTTGGGGTCACTGATTATCGCTTACGTCCCAGTGCCCGCTATCGCCAGCGCAGAAAACTATTTCTTTCAGGTGAAAACAAAAACTGGCGTCTGAAAGCGTTATATTCCATGCAGTTCTATGCCCTCTGTGTTTTTTCCGTCTTTGTTTGCTGCTTCCATACCTACCGGTTAGTTTTCTGGTACTTTTCTGCTACTTTGAGTATGCGCACGTATCAGCCAGCTTCCACAGTCGACGTGATGAGTGGGTGGATGGAATATAGGAGCGTCCCCTTTGAAACGGAGTGGTTGCGGCGGGCACCATGCTGGGCTTTTTTTAAAGTGAGTGCGTTAGTACCCCCCATATCGGTAAAAAAATTGTCCGGCGTCTACATTGGCGACCGTTAAAAGCCTCGCTGCCGGTGTGGCCGGGGCAGGTGGGCCACCTACGTCACGTGACCTTGTGGCGTCATCACAACCTGTCCACCAGAATTGTGAGCAAACTGCCCGCGGTGGCAGGTGGCAGTTACATTAATGATTGGCCACGAGAGGTTACCTGGATTGCGCAAGCCCCACCGGTGATAGCCCCCGCCGTCGCACGGCAGTGGCGGCATCGCTTAACCGATACAGCACTGCGCCAGGACTGGTATGAGGACTTTGAGTTTAAACTAGAGAATGACCAATTCCACATGTATGGGTATTAACCCACTAAAGCTATCGCGTCATAGCCTTAAGCAGAAGATTAAGTGTCCCTTCCATTTTTTAAACCGAAAAGCTTCCCTACGCTAGGTAAAGCAGTCGTCGCGTAGGCCGGAGAATGACCTTGAACGACCTTCAGCCCAACTACATTTATCTTTTCTATACGGCGCGGCTCGGGTGTCCACCGATATATGTGAAACGGTTAATGCGCCGTTTCCTTTCCTCAAATCATACACACGCACGCATAAGCACGCACGCACTGGTAGAGAGACGGGTTTTCGCTCACTGGGGCAAGCAAGGCTTACGCCTTAAAACGGCGCAAACTAGACTGGACCCACCAGAGGAAGAAGACACCACACGCGCTGACTCGTAACTAAAGGTTCAACGAGAATGGGCATAAATATAAACAGAGAACCGCCGAAAACTGCCCACATCACGGCAGCGTGAGATATGGGGACACACGTGGCATGAAAGAGGTTGCGTACAAAAGTTACCAGTTAGGGGTAGAGGACCTAAGTAAAGGCATTCTTCACCTGGCAGGTCCACTCAAGGATGGCTTACACACATTTTAATTTCTTTGTTTTCTGATAATAAAAAAGGCTTCCATTACCTCACTTATCCTGTCCTGATGACGGAACTGGGTAGTTGTGCTCGGAAGGTATGGCGTGCATTTACATTTTCACTTTAGTTGACCTTTTTTATCAGGAAAAACACCTTCAGTGGCCCTGTCGGATAAAGAATTGCGTTACTTAGATAAGTGGCTACCCTCCCCCCCTGACTAGCAATATTTGTACGCAACCTCTTCTAGAGTTTCACCTTTACAGCACGCGGTCGTAGTGTTGCGCAGTTTTCGCTAGTCCCCTTCATGTATTCCTTCGCCTTTTCATTAAAGCTTTCGGTGCGAGTCAGCGCGTGTGGTGTCCTCCATCTCATGTGTTTCCCGTTTAGTTCGCGCTGTTTTCACCCTGAAAATACGAGGCACTTTTGCGAAATGTCGTTGAGCACACATGACTAAAGCGAACATTTCAAGCACAAAGCATTCGTCACTCGACTGTCTCTGTGATTGCAGGCTTTATTGCGACATGCATGTGTGGTAATATGGTGCATTGTTATCCACGTATTAGGGGCAATATGATATCGTTCGAATCACTCCATTCTGATTCTTTTTGCACTTCGGGTGCCCCATGTACTCGCTGGAATCAGTCAGAGAGACGTATGGATGTATAAGAAGCGAATAGAATCGAGAGAATATAGTTTTGTCATAGCGGTCTTACGTTCATTACACGCCGTCCAACCTCTGCACAAACTGAGAGCACAAGGCGCGGTTTAGTGTGCGCGGAAAAAGGCGACCCCATTGTCAACTCTTTCCACATATTATTTCCACAACTATTTCCACAAGGTATTATAAATTATAAATTATAGATCTGTACTCGTATTTGAAGTACCAACATGGCCAAAAAAATTTATCAGCGTAAAAAAACGCAAAATTCGAACGAAAGTGACAGGAAAATGTCTTTGCTTGTTTACTCGAAGCAGCATAACAAACTGGCAATAAATTGGTATGGTTTTGTCCTTCAACAGCTGCACAAAAGCCTACATCGGCGATAATATTCGTTTTAAATTCTCCCCAAAAGTGCGTCGATTGCGAACCGTGTACTTCTACCGCGCCGGCGAACACCAGACGGCGATTTCTTCGTTGTTTTTCGTTTATTCCTTTACGCCATCGAGAAAATAGACTGTGGGCCTCACATTAGGTTGCCACCAGCGTCAAACAAGCACGAGTTTGCCGCGAAATGTTTAACCAAGCCAGATTTCACATACGCCGACCTCAGAAGCAGTCCTTCGGAGCGCCGCCATATTTCATCAATTGAGGCGCCTTCTGTACAGGTCGTGGAAATCACCAGAACCCTTCTTGCGTTCGAGTACAGCAAGAGACACTGAAGGCCTTGTTAATGGCAGCGTCATAATATTCCCAAACGGCGGCAGGTGGCAACCACTCATCGGAATTCGTTTTTCCGATTTGGTCGTCGCTCTCTGCAAACACTGCTCTAAAACTCAGCCAGTACTGATTTGTCACCAAGTCTCCCCTCATTAGCATTGGCGCAAGTGATTTATTTCACGTTTTTTATTCATATTTGTGCTGCACCGACTGCAACGCCACCAACCGATGGTTGCCGCTTGATACGCAGCACAGTATAGCGAGTAGCGAGCTTTGTAGTAAACTGGCAAAAAAGGTTTGGTTTATGGTTTGTGGGGTCAAACGTCCCAAAGCGACTCAGGCTATGAGGGAGGCCGTAGTGAACTGCTCCGGAACTTTCGACCACCTGGGGTTCGTTAACGTGCAGTGACATCGCACAGGACACGGGCCTCTAGAAGTTCGCCTCCATCGAAATTCAACCGGCCGCGGCCGGGATCGAACCCGCGTCTTTCGGGCCAGCAGCCGAGCGCCATAACCACTCAGCCACTGCAGCGGCTTGGCAAAAAAGGATCGAGCCGTGTTCGGGGGTGTTCCTTTTCTCCGCGGATGTTCAAGGGGTGGCCAAGCCTTGACTGTCACAACATTTGGAGCCAAAAGTACAACTGGCACCAAAAGGAAATGAGAAGGCAGCCTATGAGAAACCATCGCCTCCAGAGAGCAAAGAATTGGCATCCGGCCGACCTTTCAGGGAATCCCAACGAAGAGAAGGACGAAGGGAGCTCGTCCCATGCTTGCGCACCACGCGCCACACGTGTCCTCGTTCGGCGTTGGCCACCAGGCGAACGTGCTTTTCCGGCTTCGAATCTCACCCGATCTCCAAGGCCTGCGTCCTTGCTGCTGTAGTGGACAATTCAGCAACTCCCTGCTGTCTTCCCGTCTCCCGCTACACGATCGGCATTTCAACGCGCTCTTCAACGAAACTGGCGGCGCAGGTGGTCTTCGCGGGTGACAACTTGCAGCAGAGGACAACTTCCGGCTGGATCCGGGTACGGCGCGTGGGCCTACAATTGTTACCACACCCGGAGCGGTCCTGGTCCATGGACCGTGTTGTTGTGCACCCTGCTGCGATGACGCACCACTGCCCCTACAAGCTTCAGCTGCTGCAATTAGCGTCGACCCGGAGCTGCTCCTTCGTGCTGTATGAGCGGTTGCTGGGAAGCGAGCGGCTGGTTGACTTCGGCGAGATGTGCGCTCTCCGCATCGAGGCAGGAAGCGTTCCACTTCTCGGCAGCGCACTGGTGAGCGTTCTGCGTCTCATGCAGGCCCTGGAACACCTTGGCAATTTCGCGCTGAAGAAGGTTCCCATTGCTGTACATTCCCAATGCGAGATGTCTCACGATACAGAGCACGACGGTCGGCATTACGATATCGACGAGCCTGGAGTCAACGCTGGGCACAATGTCATTGCCTTCCGCGCCCAGCGCACGATGCTACTGGTTTCTCGCGGCTCCGGTCGTCTCGATCAAGGCGACCAGCTTGTGCTTCAGGTTCCCTACCACGCTGTCGCTGGACTGTCCAGCCTGGCTCCACACACTTTGGACGCATTACCACCCGGCTATCGCTGTCACGAAGAGGCAGAACTGCTCGCGGACTTGCGTCATGGGCTCGTCCAGGCCTCTGGTCGAGTCCTCCGTTGCTCTGCAGACTACGCTGTGCAGACACCTGGAGTGCCGCACGGTCTTCATACCGTCGTTGACGTGGCAGACCTCGCTAACCTTCTGCGAAACATCCTGCAGGTTATTGCCAAAACCTTCGCTCACGACGCCCGCGGAGCGCGTGGCCTATCCGGTCCCAAGATCGTCAAGCGAGACGAGGAAGAATATAGGCACCTCCTGCTGGTCCCGTCCTGGCCTCTACCCGCAGTCCTCCAGTAGTCCTGGTGGGCCAGCTGGGCGTCTACCATCTGCGGTGCTTCGGTGTCATCGAAAAAGAAGCGGAAGAACTCTCGTACCAAAGCACGCAGCATGAGTACGCCACGGCTACGAAGCTGTTTGCCTAGGGGTACTTCCGTGTCTTGATGAGGCCCCTGCAGGACCTGCGCCGGGAGCTGGACATGCCGCGCTACCACATGCCTCACTGCCGCCGTCGTCACACATCCTACAAGAGCGACAGGAGGATTAATGAGTGTAGCAACGTCACGTTGACTCAGCTTTATTGGTACACCATTGATGCCATTGATGCCATGATGCCTTTTTCTTCACACTCACTTGAGACTGCGACTTGAGGCGAGAAGCCATCGACTCTTTTATCGCAGCGAAACTATATCTATATATATATACATGGGGACGCCTGCCGCCACCCATGACCTGCACTCTGGGCATGATGTCTTGCAATACGGACGTGCATTTTTTTTGTTCCCCATCGTTAACTATATGTGCCAGATGGTGATTATAATGTGCTAATGTGATAATATGATAAATGCCGAATTATTGAGTCGATCTTGGCGTTTTCTCCTCATTGTGTTGCTTCGACTGCCGATGAGACATTCATCCTGTTTCCCAGACCAGCGAAGTTTCCTGTAATCGGCCCTGACTATAGTCTTTTTTTAGTTGCGGATAAAAGGGAGGGCGGTTGTTGCCCAGAAATAAAGCGCTAAACGTGCTGCCTTGATTCCGGGGTACTTTTCTGCCTGAAATCGAAGACTTTGCATTCTCGTGTAGATCCTTTACGCGGGGAAATCAAAGGTGAAGAAAAAGTATTTACTCACCCACTTTAACGAGATTAGTCTCATTTGTGCCACAGGAGAAGTGTTCTCTAAAATCTAATATCGTGTCGTATCGCTCAGTCGGCTATTGGTGATTGATGGATGCAAGTTAGGGCCCCCGTTGTCAGCGTGCTCGGTATTTCTTTTCCTTTCAAACTTAATGGCTACATTTACAATTCACCATTTTTGTTTAAATACAAAGTCTACTCAGGGTTACGTCTGATCAATTTTCAATCCTGAGCTTATATCCAATCACTGCCCTGCTTTTAAGCCCCCAATATTCCAGATACTTTTTGCAAACGTCTACCACAAATTCATTCACATCACCTTCGTCACAAAACCCCAACGCCTCAGGGAGAGAGATTTTGCCTGCATCGAGATTTGAATGGATACTGGCACATTATATTAAAAAATGTTCAATGTGTCATCTTATTGCTTTGATTTATTTTTGTAGCTGCGCGTTCTAAGATACCGTGACCTAGCTACAAAGAGTTGGTTGCTCCCTCATGAGTTATAATAGAACGATCATCTTCTTAGTTTGCCTTTTCCATTTTCAATACAGGTCTGGAGTCTGGTTAGTTTTCATTGCATCAATCCTTTGACATGCTATTTATTTTTTATTTACAGAAGACTGCTGGCTTTATTGCAAAGCCTTAAGCAGGAGTGGGTGCAAAATACACTTTGACAAAAAGAAAACCTCCCTGAGGTACACGCAACTCAGCACACAATACCGAAAAAATGAACGACGAAAAGAAACAACATTATACAATATTAGACGACGCCTGGCGTCGATATGAGCACTGGGAAAAAAAAAGGAAAATGTTGAATGCTGCAAAATTGTTACGAATTCCTAAGCGACTCCGTAAATGACTCCACAGTAGAAGCCTCTACAATATTCGCTTTGAGGACATTCCATTCCCGCACAGTACGGGGGAAGAAAGAATTCTTGTATGTTTCAGTGCGGCATGAGTATTCCTTCACTTTTAAAGGATGGTAGGATCGTGTCGAACGACCCGGGACGAGCTCAATGTACTTTCTGCTGTTAATTCCTAATTTGTTGTGAACAATCATGAACATGTATTTAAGCCTCTCGCGGTATCTCCTGAGCTGCAAAGAATCCAAATTTGCTTTCTCAAGTAGCATGGTAGGGGACGTCTGCCAGCTGTATGAATTATAAATAAATCGCACTGACTTTCTTTGAATATTTTCGAGTGTTTTAATGTTTTTTTTTAGTATAAGGGTCCCACACAACAGAGGCGTATTCTAAAACAGGTCGGAAAAAAGTTTTGTAAGCTAGTAACCTAATTTCCTGCGTAGAGTACCGGAGAGATCTTCTTAAAAAGCCAAGTTTTTTCATAGCTTTATTTTTAATATTAGAAATGTGTTTGTTCCACCGTAGGTCAGAGCTAATCGTTAATCCCAAGTACTTGTAGCTGTCCACGGTAGACAGGGGATGGTTATTAATAGTATAGGCAAAACTTAATGGCCGCTTTTTCCGCGTAATAGACATTGAAACTGTTTTTTTAGTATTAATACTCATCTGCCACGTTGAGCACCAATCATGAATTTTAGCAAAGGCGTCATTAAGAAGAAGCTGGTCAGCAGGAGTTCGTATTTCATGATATAATACACAATCGTCGGCAAACAGCTTGATTTTGACAGGAATTTCTTTAACAATGTCATTTATAAAAAATTAAAAAGAACAATGGCCCAAGTACTGAGCCTTGTGGGATACCGGAGCTTACCAAAGCTGGGCTCGAACATGCATTGCCGATTGATATGGACTGATATCGAGACGATAGATATGCTTGTACCCACGTCAACAGTAGATCGTTTTTAAAGATAGTATTTAGCTTTAGCAAGAACTTTCTGTGTGAGACGCGGTCAAATGCTTTTTCGAAATCTAAAAAAATGACATCAATTTGACACTGGTTATCAATGGCTGCGGCAAAATCCTGCATCGTCTCTAGAAGTTGGGTCACTGTAGAGAAGCCTTTGCGAAAACCGTGTTGCCGGTCGTCAATTACGTGATTGGTTTCCAGGAAGGCTGATATATGCCCAAAAAGTATATGTTCAAGTATTTTTGAAGAAGTACACAGTAAAGATATTGGCCTATATGAGCTAAGTAGAGATGAATTTTCAGTTTTGGGAATAGGAATAATTTTTCCGTGCTTCCAGTCCTCCGGGAGCTCGGCGTTTAACAGAGACTTCTTAAATATGAGCGTTAAGTACTTGGAACACCATTCGGCATATCTCACAAGAAACGTATTTGGTATGTCATCAATTCCCGGCGTCTTTTTTGCGTCACAACTGAGAAGCAGAGAGAAAACACCTTCTTCAGTTACAGAAACATCAGTAATAGGCGGACAAGCTGAGTTAAAATGAGGCTTTCTACCATCATCGTGCGTAAACACAGTACAAAAGAAACGGTTGAAAGACGAAGCAATCTGTGTCGCATCAGTAATCAGTTCGCCGTCAACGACAACGCTGTACACAGGTTTCTTTTTCTTTGATAACTGCACACAACTTCGCAAGAGAACGGAGAGTGACAGATCGCATGATCGCTCTGAACAAAGCAACACCAAAGCTTATTCTGAACTAAACAATTGTGTAAAAAGCGAACTCGCAGCTTTCTCTCAGCATGTGCAGCACTGGCCTAGCAGTGTTTTTCTTGTTTCAGGAGAATTTCGCATCCTTCAGGTAGCAAATAATTGGTTTCTAGTGACATATACCGAACGCAATAAATATTTCGCAGAAAAAAATGAGCAGGGTAGCACATCGTCCGCCATTTCTGTGCAGATATACTTTGCCATTAGTAGTAACATCAATGTTTTTTTCACAGTGTCATGCGTATTAAGCACCTTCCAAATGGAAATTATTTCCATGACAGTTCGGCTGCTTGCTTCATGAGTTGCGGCATTTCTGTGTTGCTATTTCTACCAATTATGACCCTTTGTACGAAATTTTTCACATCCCTTCCAAAAATTGACCGCCGGTATTTTGAGCTGGAAAACTAACAACTTTTCTTTCTTAAGGCCTAAATATAATATTTAGGCGGGTTTGGATTGTAAAACTTTCATTTCCAACAGTTTGAGGGGCTTTGGGCCCCTCGCCTAAACGATGGCCGGAAGGTGTTGGCCCCTGAGGCGTTTTAGGCCAGTTGGACGACCTTTGTCTGGGTCTCCGGATCGGAGCTGAGTAGGAGAGCCTCCCATTGGTCAAGCGACTTTATTTTTTGATCCCTCCAGGAGGGCAAGAACGCATTTCCAAAGAATATGGTTGAGTTCCGCTTAGTCGTTACATAGCTTGCGCTCATTTGAGTTTTGTCCCAGACAAAAATGTCTACACATAACCGGGTTCGGGAACGCATGAGCTTGGAGACGGCGCCAAGAGGTGGCCTGACTCTTTGTTAATGATTGATGAGCAGGCGGTACCTTGCTCTCTAGAGTCTGTGTGATCTAACACACAAGACGATCCCTGCCTGTGAAGCCCGCGGTATGGTCACAGGCTCGGAAAGCAAGACCTCGAGCCAAAGTAGAAGACTGGGCGAGTTTGTTTGTACTCATTCTGAAAAAACAGCGCACACAATACAGGGGCGAAGAAAGGAAACGACAACACGAGCGCTGACTTACAACTGATCTTTGTTGAGCAACATGTGCACAATATGTAGGAAGGAAGGAAGTAGCAGATGCAATCAGAAGCAGTCGACGTCAGGTGTAAATGGCCATAAAAGCGATAAAAACGTAGAAGGGTGGTAAAGATAAAACAAGATGAAACCTCAAAAGAGATGGTAGCGGTGACGAAGCACTATGGTTGACTACGTAGCGAATAATGTCATAGGGTGTAAAGAGCCATAAAAACGAAAAATACATGAATAACAAAAAACCGATAAAATCTAACAAGTGGATGGCGGCATACGAAGGTGACAAGGTTATGCTGACAACTGCACTACCTTAAAAAAAAGACTAAAAAGATAACATCGTTGAATTAGGCATGCGCGAACAAATTTAACAAATTTTCTAGAAGGCAAGTTCACTCTCATTCAATGGTTTTTGACAATTTACATGCACATTGACACGCTTGCATAAGGAATTAACAAGTACATGTTTTCACATTTTTTATCTTTTTCTTGTTCCTTTTTTGGAACGGAACCTCATTACTTTGTGTGATAAGATTATAAATGGCGCACTGACACAGGTATCTTTATTAGATTTTATGTTGAAGGTTTCAATCACTTCCCTGGTTAGTTGATCAGCGTGGCGTCCTATGACATTGCAAAGCTTGAATTCTGGCTGACAGGCACTGCAGTTTTCTACATGGGCTGTTATATGTCTTTTTTCCCCTTTTTCCACATCTTTGTCATGTTCATGTAACCGGTCATTAATGAATCTACCTGTCTGCCCAATGTACTTGTCACCGCATGTTAAGAAGATTGAATAAATCACTTCCTTATCTCTGAGAGCATAAATGGAATTAAGTGGTTTCACCTGAATATAAGATCAGTGTGCAATAAACAAGGTTTACTTATTATTCTACTAGAAAAATTTAACTTCGATTTTGAGGTAATAATGCTTAGAGAAACTTGGCTTCATTCAGAGTATGATAATGTCACTGATGACAGGTACAATACATTTTGTCTGAATCGAACTCGGAAAGGTGGTGGCGGTCTGTTGTTACACGTGAAAAAAATATATAGAGTGTGATGTGCTTGATCAGTTTTCTATTGTTTCCGATGATGTAGAGTGCCTTACTGCCATAAGTCTAAGGTATCTTAAAGCTTTCATGTATCGTCCTCCTAATGGAGTAGTTGACTCTTTTCTTAGTCACCTTGAAGGCATCCTTAATTATGCAAGCAATAACAACCTCAACTTGTTTTTGGGTGGTGATTTCAATATTGACCTGATGACTAAATCGAACACTCAGCAGTGCTTAGAAACCATACTCCTATCACACTCCTATTACAATGTTATCAAAGACGCTACACGCATAACAACAACGTCGTGTACCTTATTGGACGTCTTTGTCACAAACATACCTGAACACGAAGTTTTTGGTGGCGTTATCACGTCGCATAAGTGACCACTTGCCTATTTTCTTACTCTCTAAAAAAACGATAAGGAAACATAGGGACGGAGCCGATATAATTAAAGCATTCCAAGAGATTAACGAAAAACTTTCAACACATTTCGCAGAAACCTTTGTGCAGTAAACTGGGAACCAGTGCATAGCTCCCCGACCGCCGATGTCGCTAATGAAGTATTTTTGAGATTGTTCATTGATGCATACTCAGGTTCATTTCCAATGAAAACTTGCAAAAAAGAAGAAGAGTTCGAAAACCTTGGATCGATAACTATTGTTCGCAACTAATAAGAAAAAAAGAAAGGCTATTTACTAGGTTCTTGAACACTCACAATCTGAAAGACTGGGAAAGGTTTAAAAGGCATAGAAACGAAACAAATGCTTGGCTGCGGAAGGCAAAACAGGTTTATTTATGCAACTACTTTGAAGTTGTTAGTGCTGCTAAAAAGAGCTCCTGTGAAGGAAGATATTAATGAAATCATATTGAACAATAAAGTCATTAAGGGAGCTATGCTAGCAGAGGAATTTAATACCTTTTTTGTAAACTTGGTCACCAGCACACATTCCTCGGAGGCAACAAAGGGAATGATTAGAAATCCACAAAGTCTTTGCATTGACCTTACAAGCGAGACTGAGGTCTGTGCCGTGTACCATTCGCTGAAAAACAGCTTTGCTTGTGACATTGATAATGTCCAAATGAGACCAGTAAAATATGCACTAGACCTCATTTTGTCGCCGCTCACATACTTATACAATATTTCCCACTCAACAGGCACTTTCCCCAGGAAGATGCAATTCGCTAAGGTAGTCGCTATATTTAAAAAAGGGGACAAAAATAATTTGTCAAACTATCGGCCAATTTCTATCTTGCCAGTTTTCTCGAAAGGGCTGGAAAAACTCATTCACACACGAATTACCAAGTTTGCAACTAAACATAATTTAATTAGTCCCACTCAGTTTGGCTTTAGAAAAGGAATGTCCACAGAATATGCTCTTTTGGCTCAAAAAGAAATAATTTTGAAAGCAATCGAAGAAAAATATGTAATTGCAGGTGTCTATATAGACTTTTCGAAGGCATTCGATAGCATAAACCAGTTTTCTCGAAAGGGCTGGAAAAACTCATTCACACACGAATTACCAAGTTTGCAACTAAACATAATTTAATTAGTCCCACTCAGTTTGGCTTTAGAAAAGGAATGTCCACAGAATATGCTCTTTTGGCTCAAAAAGAAATAATTTTGAAAGCAATCGAAGAAAAATATGTAATTGCAGGTGTCTATATAGACTTTTCGAAGGCATTCGATAGCATAAACCATGTTACTTTGTAAAAAAAACTGGAAGTATATGGAATACGTGGAATACCTCTCGAACTCTGAAAGTCTTACCTCGAAAACAGAATGCAGTGCGTTTCCATGCAGGAAATTTTATCCGCTTGCCAACCAATAAAAGCAGGTGTCCCCCAAGGGAGCATACTTGGCCCCCTATTATTTAACTTGTACATAAATGATATTACGAGCATTAGTTGCAACGCAGAATACGTAACATATGCAGACGAAACGACAATATTTTTTCGCTGTCGTTCCTATCATTCTCATCAATACGATATAAACAACACTCTTGAAAAACTGGCCACCTGGAGCGCAATAAATTCTTTACAGATTAATGTTAATAAAACAAAGGCAATTATTTTCACTACCAGACAAGCAGCCAGCGCTCCAGAGATGACGTTCACCTTAGGTGACGCAGATATAGAAATCGTAGATTCTGTCAAATGTCTTGGTGTCCACTTTCACAAAAAAATGTCCTGGGACACGCACGTTGACCACGTGACCACACAGATAGCAAAAGCTGCTGGGGTCATAACTAAATATAAATCGCATTACCGACGGCAGTTAAATTACACATTTGCAATTCACTTTTCCTTTCACATGTTAACTACTGTGTCTTAGCGTGGGGCAAAACAACAATTGGTAATTTAAATCGCATACATGTCCTACAGAAAAGAGCGATCCGCGGCATAGCAAATGTTCCTTACCATGAACACACGCCCGAACTTTTCATTAAATTTCACATTCTTTCCATCCATCATATGCACTCATTCTACCTTGCAAAGCGATATAAGCATGACTCGCATGAAATTCTCCGTACACTTGCAAACTTGACTCCTCACACAAGACAATACACGCACTAATCTAATTTGGAAAATTCCTTACTCACGATTAAAACTTTCTGAACAAATGCTCCGTCATGCCCTACCGACCCTACTAAACCACCTTCATTGTCAAGGAATAAACATAAGCACCATTAACAACAATATACTTAAGTCCTTCTTTTAACGCTAGAGTGAGCGTGTATGAAATTATTTCCTCTGTTTAGAAATTCTCTTTCCATTGTAAAATTGGTGTGCTACCATGGCTTCCCTGTATATATTGACTTTTATTTGTGACTGGAGATTGAGTGTATATTATATTGTATTGCATATTATACGTACTGACAGTTACACTTTGTAATGTATAAAGATGTATATTTCTAAATCTTCCACTGCTTATGACTTGTAAATAAGGGGCTCGAAGCTCGTCAAGTGGAAACTTCCACTTTTTCTTCGAGCCCTCCTCGTACTCCGTTAATCTTTTTCTGAGGAAGAATAAATATTGATTGATTGATTGATTGATTGATTGATTGATTGATTGATTGATTGATTGATTGATTGATTGATTGATTGATTGATTGATTGATGGTACGAACTGTTCTTGATGCTTGGTTATGCATGTTCTTGCTGTCTTGGAAGAAGGGTTAACTCGATTGCAGATATTGGCCAACTTTCCGGGTGCTCAAAACACCACCTTCGCTTTTGCATGATTCATAATGTTTTTGAGATTATGGGACAGAGCGTGGCAGTATGGAATGACAGCGACTTTTTGTTTCTTTCTGTCTTTATTCTCCCTAACTTCTTCAATTTGCCTGCCTTTTCTTTTGATCTGCTTTTGAAGTTTCTGGGAGACGGAAATTAAAAGGTGATTGGGGTAGCCCGCTTCTGATAAACTATTGCATTGCTTTTTAAAGCTGGAAAACATGCGGAGGGGACATGATTTTTTGAGCGCATTAGACATACAAAGACTAGCAATCGCTCCCTTCACTAATTTGGAATGAGCTGAATGGTACGAAATCACCGGTTTCTTATTACGTGGTTCATAGGTCCAACAAATGTGGTGGCCTTGGAACAAATGTGGTGCCCTTGGCTCTGTCCCATAATTTCAAAAAAATTATGAATCATTCAAAAGTGAAGGTGGTGTTTTCAGCACCTGAAAAGTTGGCTAATATCTGCAATCGTGTTAACCCGTCTTCCAAGAAAGCAAGAACAGTTCGTCCCATGTGATAAGGAAGTGGTTTATTCAATCCCCTTAACATGCAGTGACAAATACATTTTGCAGACAGTTAGATTCATTAATGACCGGTTACGTGAACATGACAAAGATGTGGGAAAAGGGTAAAAAGGACATATAGCAGCCCATGTAGAAAACTGCACTGCCTGTCAGCCAGAATTCAAGCTTTGTAATGTCATAGGACGCCACCCTTATCAACTAACCAGGGAAGTGATTGAAGCCTTCAACATAAAATCTAATAAATATGCCTGTGTCAGTGCGCCGTCTATATCCTTATCAGACAAAGAAAGGACGTTCCTTTCCAAAAAAGGTACAAGAAAAAGATAAAAATGTGAAAACATGTGCTTGTTAATTCCTTATGCAAGCGTGTCAATGTGCATGTAACATGTCAAAAACCATTGAATGAGAGTGAACTTGCCTTCTAGAAAATTAGTTAAATTTGTTCGCGCATGCCTAATTCAATCATGTTATCTTTTTAGTCTTTTTATTAAGGTAGTACAGTAGTCAGCATAACCTCGTCACCTTCATATGCCATCCACTTGTTATATTTTATCGTTTTTTGGTTATTCATGTATTTTTCGTTTTTATGGCTCTTTACACCCTATGACATTATTCGCTACGTAGTAAAACATAGTGCTTCGTCACCGCTACCATCTCTTTTGCGGTTTCGTCTTGTTTTATCCTTACCACCCTTTTACGTTTTTATCGCGTTTATGGCCATTTATACCTGACGTCGACTCCTTCTGATTGCATCTGCTACTTCCTTCCTTCCTATATATTGTGCACATGTTGCTCAACGAAGATCAGTTGTAAGTCAGCGCTCGTGTTGTCGTTTCCTTTCTTTGTCCTTGTATTGTGTGCGCTGCAACCTTAGACTCACTGACTATAGCTGACGCCCCCGTGACCGCTATCACGAGCGCAGAAAAATATTTCTTTTCGGTAAAAACAAAAACTGGCGTCTGAAAGGATTATATTCCATGCAGTTCTATGCCCTCTGTGTTTTTTCCGTCTTTGTTTGCTGCTTCCATACCTACCGGTTAGTTTCCTGGTCCTTTTCTGCCACATTGAGTCAACGCACGTATCGGCCAGCTTCCTCAGGCGACGTGATGGGTGGGTGGATGGAATATAGGAGCGTCCCCTTTGAAACGGGGTGGTTGCAGCTGGCACCATGCTTGGCTTTTTTTTTTAAATTGAGTGCGTTAGTACCGCCCCCCCCCCCCCCCATATCGGAAATAAATCGTCCGGCGTCAGCATTGGCGACCGTTTAAAGTCTTGCAGCCGATGTGGCCGGGGCAGGTGGGCCACCTAGGTCACGTGACCTTTTGGCGCCATCACAACCTGCCCACCGAAATTGTGAGCAAAGTGCCCACGGTGGCAGGTGGCAGTTAAATTAATTATTGGCCACGAGAGGTTACCTGGGTCGCGCAAGCCCCACCGGTGACAGCACCTGCCATCGCACGGCAGTGGCGGCATCGCTTAACCGATACAGCACTGCGCCAGGAGTGGTATGAGGAGTGTAAACTAGAGAATGGCCAATTCCGCATATATGGGCATTAACCCATTCAAGCTATCGCTTCATACACTTAAGGCGGAGCATTCATGTCCCCTCCAATTTTTGAACCGAAAATCTTCACTATACCCTCGGTAAAGCAGTCGTCGCGTACGCCGGAGAATGACCTTGAACGACCTTCAGCCCAACCACGTTTATCTTCTCATGGCGCGGCTCGGGTGTCCACCGATATATGTGAGACAGTTACTGCGCCATTTCCTTTCCTCAAATCATACACACGCACGCATACTCACGCACGCACAGGGAGAGACAGAGAGACGGGTTTTCGCTCAATGAGGCAAGCAAGGCTTACGCCTTAAAACGGAGCAAACTAGACTGGACACACCAGAGGAAGAAGACACCACACGCGCTGACTCGCTACCTAAAGGTTAACGTAAAGGCGAAGGAATACATAAGGGAGAACCACCGAAAACTGCGTAACATTACAGACCGCGTGTGTAAAGGTGAAACGGGCTGGAAGAAGAGATTGCGGACAAATAGTTGCTAGTCAGGAGGTAGAGGTAGCCACTTCTAAGTAACGTAATTCTTTATCCTGACAAGGTGCCACTGGAAGGTAGTTGTTTTTTTCCTGATAAAAAAAGGTAAATAAATGAAAATGTAACGCCAGTACCTTCCGGAGCACCACTA